>NC_081435.1:56791513-56914013 GCF_949786415.1 Peromyscus eremicus | reverse complement strand
ATTCTGGCCCATACTCTATATGTCTGACTGTCAGTCCACCTTGTTCCCATTAACTGTAGCTTTTAGTAATTTTTCACCCTATATTTAGCCTTTTTTTTCCCAAAATATCTTGACTCTTATTACTCCTTTGCCCCCCAGTCTCAAGCTTAAGGTAAGCTTGTCAGTTAAAAATTTGAGCAACATATATAAGTTAATTTCTATATATAATTTCTCCATATATAATTATTTTCCATCTATAGACAAATACATAGATTAGTTTCTGAGTAATTCAGAAACTGGTAATCTTGTGGTGCTCTTCCTCTGTATTATGTGAGTCCTGAAATCAGGACTTGATTGTAAGTGTCTGTCCATTGAACTGTCTCACTTGCTCTGCAAATCTTGACATAAATTTTCAATACCATTCATTGCCTTATGCACAGTCTGGAATATCAGTTATTACTTTCTTTTAATCAAAGATCAATTTAGATGTCTCATGTGTCTGGTGGATACACTTGATGGGATGTTTTGTGTTGTTAGTGTTGATCTTTATTATTAAAAATCTTCTGAGACTTCCTCGTAGTTAAGTATGTCATCCATTTTATACATGTTTGAGTTGAAAGAATGTTCATTTTGCTTCAGTTATTACAAAGCTTTCCACATATTTACCAGTTCAAGCATTTGAGTTGTGATATTCAAGTCCTCATTTGGAGGGTGTGGTTTCTTTATTGGTTTCTGAGAGAGGCATTAAGAATCTTTGCATTCTGACACTAGCCTCCTCCATGGCTGTCTTTCTTATAGGCAGAGTGCATTGAACACCGCAGCAGCCATACCTGGCATTTGAGCTGCCCTCGCCTCCTCTTCCTGGACCCGCTTCGCATGTTGCTCTGCCTGGTGTCACCCTGCCCCCCCACCACCACCATCCCGGTCTCTATTGTTAGCATCTGCCCAGTGTGTCTGGGGCTCCCCTTCAAATTTGATCTTTCATTTTGTCCTGGATGCATCTCTTGGAGACAGATACACCTGTATTTTGCTTAAAGAAAAACATAATCTGCAAGTCTCTTTCTTGAAACTGGGAAATCTATTGGTTGCCTTCTCTAGGAAAATGGAAACATTTGGTCTCTTTCTGGCATCCCTCTTTGCTTTCCTATTTTTATGCAAATGAGCTTTTACCGTTTCCTGGAGTGATCCCATTTTCTTTGTTTTTCTGTTTACTGGTTTGAAGGGCATACTGACTACCATTATTTAGCTAGAACTTAGCCCCTCCCACCTTAAAAATAATGCATATAAGCACGTGCCTTAAAACCCATCTATTTCTAGGTGGTCAGTTTCTCTCCTCCTAAGCTGTATAAGACTGCAACTTTTCACATCTTCCTTTCCTGTTCACTAACTACTCTGTGCTGAATAGACAGATTTATTTTAACCTGGTGGTTCGTATTTTTGCATTGGATCTTATTTTACAAAGAATTATTTGTTAACAATTGCACCAAAGTTAAAAATACCATTGTGAACATCATTTTGATTCAATCATACTGTGTATTGCTAAGTTATTATTTCTCAACTTTATGCCTTTCCTCCTCTTGGATTCATTTTTTACATTTTTTTTTTTTGGCATATATTCTTGAATAAAATTTCAGAAAGACTTAGTGGGTGGCACATTTTCCTAAGTCCTTGAATGTCTTGAATGAACCCAAATGACTTCCTTGAGTTATTGGAATTAAAATGGAAAACCCAAATCTTTCTCCCTTTACATGTTGAAGCTATTTCTCTACCCAGTTTTGATTAATGTTCGAGGAAAAGACTGGAACAAGCTCATAGCCAGTTATTCAAATATAAAAGTACCATAGGGTAGGCACCATACCAAACTGCAAAAATTCAGAGACCGCTACTGATCTGCAGGTGAGTGTCTGGGAAGAAAAAGTGACCGGGGCTGGAAAGATGGCTCAGGAGTTAACAGCGGAGTTTGCTTGACGCATCCGGGATGCATGACTGACTGACACTGTCTAGATACAGGGGGTCTCATTCCTTCCTCTGGCTCCCCTCAGCACTTGCACTCGGTTTTTGAGACAGAGTTTCTCTGTGTAACAGCCTGGCTGTCCTGGAACTTGTTCATAGAACAGGCTGGCCTCGAACTCAGAGTGCCACCTGCCTCTGCCTCCTGAGTGCTAGGATTAAAGGCATGTGCCACCATCCCCAGCAGCAGCTACAAAATAGAGAGAGAGAGAGAGAGAGAGAGAGAGAGAGAGAGAGAGAGAGAGAGAGAGAGAGAGACTGAATTTCAGTAGGGCAATTCTCCCAGAAGAAGTCTTTAAGCTGAATAGTAAAACAAAGCAGAAATTTACTGGAGATTTTACAGGCATATTCACTCTAGACTATGTTCCTAACATTAAAGTACTCCACATGATTAAATAAATTTACACTAGAATTATAAAGAATTTGTGACAATTGTGTCTTCCTCCAAATATCAATAAAACTTAATTGTCTTATAGCATCTAAATGTGCCTTCTTCCCCTTGTGAGACTTTTTAGCACAGAGGCTGGTAAACTAAGACACACTATTTGTTTTTGTAAATAAAGTTTTATTGGTGCGGCGACTCTCATTCAGACACATCATCAGAATTCAGTCGTGGCAGCAGATTGCTCACAAAGCCCGAGTTGAGCTCTGCAGTTAATATAATGCTTTTCTAACAGTGTGGATAAGGTAGTTCTCATTTAACTGGGTCGATCTTGTAGACACTGGCTCCAGAGGGCTTCCAAGTTATTGTGGCTAAAATGTTCTGAACCAGGAAGTCCACTGTCCAGTGACGGGGATAGCTAGGTCTGTCCAATCAAAACCACCACGATTCTAAAGTTGAACCCATTTATTATCTGGCTCATTTATTATCTCACTTTGTAGAAAGTGTGTGCTGACCACTGTTCATAGCGCATTCCTCAGTGGATAGATGCATGTCAGTGTTGCCATAAGACGAATGCTCTAAGCTCTTGATACCCCAGGAGTGTCTGATGGCCACGCAGATAGCTCTTCAGACATCCAGTTCACTTACATTTTGCACTAAAGGAAGTTGAAGCTGCCACCCCAGCTTGTGTAACCATCAGCAACAACTTGTCCTTTAAACAATCCCCTCCTTTTTATTTGGTCTCTTTCTGTCCTCGGGGAGTTGCACAATTCAGCGGTGCGGTTTGGGTTTCTTTGCGTGATGTGAGGGAAGCTGGCGTGTTTTTCAATGTGCTGTTGTGTGGGCTCGGGCTGCTGATTGCTTTTGGCCTAGGTGCTGTGTGGAGCTCCAAGGGTTGGCTTTGTGAACGCTGCCTGGCAAAACAGAAACATTTTGTGAAATTTTACAAATGTCACACACACCCGCACACACACACATTTTGAATTGCAAAATTCTCCCCCTTGGCACAAAATTTCCCCCATGTTTTTCTTCCTCATAATAAATTGTTAACTATCTTCAGTTATATACTGAGTCGGCTTGCAGGTTAAAAAAATCCTTAGTTTTCGGCCTGTCTTTATTATTCTCCCCCTTTTACCAATTTATTCTCATCTTTTAGTTAAAAGAAAAAACAACTTTGAAAAAAGGAAAAAGGAGAGAAAGAAAGAAAGAAGAAAGAAAGAAAGAAAGAAAGAAAGAAAGAAAGAAAGAAAGAGAAAGAAAGCTTTACTTCAAACCTTCCAAGTGAAATTGTTTCCAAAAATCCTTGAATGGTCGTTGATTTGATTCCCACCAAAACACAGTTTTCAAGATGAGACCCAGCACAATGAACTGACTCCCTGCTCTATTCCCCTGAACCTAGAGGGGAGCTCAGGAGGAGAACACAGACAACTCGGGCGAACTCAATTCCTGTTGTGCCTGAGTTAAAGCCTCTAAGAAAAACATCACAAGAGCACCTAAAGTCAGTCAGAACTTTCTCCTTCTAGCAATTGCCCCTTCCATCCTTACAACCAAGTCCCACTGATTTGGAAGGAGCAGACAGATGAATTGTCATGAGTTCACAGGTGATACTGAACCTCAGAGAGGCAGATTATCAGAGATGTTGGTGGGGTTAGACCAGCTTCAATTTACTAGATGAGGTCTCTGTATTTAGGGATCTGTCAATTTTAAGATACACTCTGGTTAAAGAAATAGTTCCCAATTTGACTACTCAAATTCCCCTCACACTAGGCCTTAAGCTCTGAACTCACTCTGATTACTCAAGCTGTACTTCTAGCAGGGATCCCCACTTTCATTCCTGCAGCTTGACCCCAGGGTTCCTGCACCTGGGAAGCTGCTCTGGCAACATCCAAAGACAGCGCTGGCTGCATCATGCACTGTACTTTGGCTTCAGACTTTTTTAGGGCCACAGAGATTTGGCTGTCCTCCGAGTCCAGTGTGCACCAGAGCCGAGAAGCCAAATGAGACTACCTTAACTCCACCATTTGAAACATTACCACATCGCTGGGAAACGGGCTCTGCCGTCCCGAAACTCGAAAGGGAAAATGTAGTGTCTTTGTTTCGTTAGTAATAGATCCAGTTTTCCTCATAAGCCCCCAACTGTTGGGAGGAAAAAAAGGACCTAAATGTTCAGTTCCATAATTGAAACGGTACTGTAGGCAGTGCTGTGTTCTGCAGAGCCTGTTCATGATCTTCCAGGAGAACATTAGCATGAACGTTTACTCCAGAGCCAGGCTGTCTGGGTTGGATCCATGGCTTCACCACGAAAAAGCTCTGTGACCTTAGAGGACACACGGCTGCTCTGTCCCTTTGTCTTCCCATGTCTAACCTGGAAAAACAAACAAACAAACAAACATTTACCACTGTGTCCCCCCGTTTGGAGGCTACCAGCAGTATGTAGCTATCTAATTAATTCAGTCACTGAGGTTGAAATCAAATGGGGGTAGCAATCCCTTTCTCGGTTGCATTAGCTACACTCCCGGGTACTTAGACACGTGGGGTTCATGGCCGCTGTATTGAAGAACACAGGAAAACATGTCTACTCCAAAGCTGCAGTCTTATGTCTTACAGGACTATAATGAGGAATAAATGAATCAAGTGAGTGAGCGCATCACCTAGACCAAGGCCGGCAGACATCAGAGGTTCAGTGTCAGGACCGTCATTACTGTCCTCTCTCTCCTCCAGTCTCTTCCAAAATGGTGGCCTCAACTCTTAGAGAAGGCACTAGCTGTTCCACTTCTTGGTCACTAGTATTTGTTTTATTTATGATTTATTTCTTGGGGGCATTTTGTCAGTGTTTATGAAACCCGAATTTCTTATTTTTAAGAAGAAGATACTGTTGCTGAAGGGCGGTGAATGAGGCTGTGGAGCCAAACTGCCTCTTTTGAATTCCAGTACGACCACTTACTTAGTGGCTGTGTGTGCAGGAAAATTGTTCGCTCTTCCTGTATCCCAGCTTCTATGTAGATAAAATGAGAGCAATGATTTTTGTTAGTTCGTTGTCTTTTTTGCTGTGATAAAATACCCAAGAAAAGCAATTTAAAAAATGAAGCTTGTGGAGAAGCCACCATGGCAGGATCAGGAGGCAGCTTGGGCACAGTACATCAGGCAGCTGGGAGTAATGAATGCTACGCTCATGCTTTCTGTTTTTTTCAGCCTAAGACCCATGCCCAAGGGATGGTATTGCCTACATCCAGGGTGAGTCTTCACATCTCCATTAACTTAATCAAGATAATCCCTCACAGACATGACTAGACATTTGTTTCTATGGCAATCCTAAATTCTATCAGCCATGGCAGCTATATATAATGAAACCCTTCAAAGATTATTGGGAAATGAATTGATGTAAGAGATGTACCCTGGCTGGGACTTGTCATTGTAAGTTCTCCAAAAAGCGCTATGCTTCATGAATATTATTTCTGTTCCACCTTCAATAGCTCTTTAAAAATGTCAAAGGAGTTTTCTGGGGGAACTTCATGAGTCTTTCAAGAGGGTGGTTTTGAGTACCTTGGCCCATCTGGTCTTTGGGTGGTGTTTATTTCCCCATGCCGGCTTTCATGGTGGATAGGTGAGAATTGATAGTTGAGTGACCTGTGGCTTAGCAGTTCTCTGGGTGACAGGACTCTACTATCCCTCCTGGATATATGGATTTTTATTGGCCTCAGTTGATGTTATAAACCCGATGGTTCTGTGCCATCCTTGTCCTGTGCATAGTCGGTCAACTTCCTCATTCTCTCTCTACTGCCAGACCTCTATTTCATCATGGCTGCTCCGAGACTACCCTTTCCAGTTAAGCTTTCAACTCCTTTGAACAGTTTCAGGAATGTCTAGACTCCCTACATGCTTCGTGTCCAGATCTATTCTAGAGGTTGGCCTGAACTGAAAAACAGGGCACAATTCCATTTTAGGGCTTTCTACAACTTACCTGGCATGTATTGTTTTCGTCTTGGTGACATCAGATAGAAATTTCCGGCCGTTCTCCCCTGTCACGGAGTCTGGTCTGTGTCGAGCTCATAAAGGACAAGATCAGGCTAAACAAGTCCCAGAAATAATGAGAGTTCTACACCAGACATTAAGGCTTGATGTATTGGAGAGTGCTTCTGGGGTCCTGTGGACCACTATCTCCATCCTGACCCTGGAGATTCCCGGAGAGTGACTCTATCACCCACCACTTAGTCACGTGTCAAGGTTGGAATCAGGCTTCAGGCACAGGCACCCAGTCACATCAAAGACTCCACCCGTCAGTGGCAACTGAGATTCTGAACTAATTGGGTAGGAATATCAAAGAAAAAAGATAAAAGAAAAAACCCATCAAATACTACAGGCCAAGAATTAGTATCTTGACTGGTTGGAGGCATAAGGAAGAAAATGTTTAAGTCTAACTCCAAGGTGTCGAACCCAGGGATTGACAATCTGGAGGGTGAAAAACTATCTTCCAGTTGGATCCATCCCTGAAGCATGGCGCCCAGATATTAGCAAAGTAATGTACACTTGCTGATGATGGATTTTGTAGTTACCATCATAGGTTCTGAGAAGACAGATGGTGACATTTATGCATGCTAAATGATATGCAAACCTAAGGATGGAAAATTATAATACTCAGGTAGTAATTTGAACATCTTTTCTACAACATTAATAGCCGAGCTTTTCAAATAAAGCTACAACTAATCGAAATTTTTAAAAGAAAAAAGTGATGATTCCTCCTATCAGTATTATATCCTCATTTTGTCCTTGTGGTATGATGATGTTAGGTGCCATGTCATCTTTACAGAGCCCAGAGAACATTCCAGAAAGATATAGTTTTTTTTTTCTTTTCCCAAATGAAAATAAACATGGTATTTAAGGTTGTGGACACTGATGTGAAAGCGTGACATGTTCCCAGGTGTACCATGAAAATTATCTGATGGTGACAAGCCCTTGATGAATCATTTTCTGTGTTGTTTATAGTGACTATGACAAGAGTAATAAAAGCCTGATTATTAGAATTAAGAAAAGAAAAGGTTAAACCTCACAGGAAACTGATCATTTCTGCGTGGTTGTGGGGAAAATGTTAAAATGACTAAGGGAACATATGGGGAACTAACAGCAGACCAATTCATGTGTTGCAGCGATTTAGCTGAATTACGAATGCAAAATGCATTCTTTTCCCAGCTCCATTTCATTGAAACCCAAATGGCTATGTGAAATGGTGTCATACACCTGGTGAAGAGCTCGGCTTTTTAAAAAATCTTATCACTTCACCAAAGAGCCTGGTGTTGAACCAACAACAACATTCTTTCCGCAGTTTTTAAAATGAGTTTAACCACGTTGCAAAATACTCACTTTTATTTCCACGAAAAAAACAAAAACCAAAACCCAAACATGGAAAGAAAATAATTCAATTCCTTCCCCCTCGGTGGTTCTGTTGACTTCACTGATAACATCAACCATTGCTTAGAAAGTGAACAAGGTGGTCTTCCCCCTCCCACTTAGAGCTAGGAAGAACTAGGCATAGAAATATTTATTTTTTATTGTTTAAGGTGAAAGGCTATGTTATAAAACAATAAGAAACATTCTACCAAACTGTTTAGAATGAGGGGCCAAAACCCACACAATAAAACTTCAGCATTGTATTTGAGAGAAGAACAGAACAAAAACAGAATTTGTTTTCAGTTGGAAAATACACAAAATGAATTTACATAAAACACATTTAAAATAATTTTGATGCGTTGGAGACATCAGTTACGTTTAGTGACAGTACATTTATAAACTGGATGTTGTACATTATTGACCCTTGAGCCACATCTGGTATACACTTGTGTTTTGCTCGGTCTACTTAAGTATTTAAAAATATTTCCTACTGGTTACCAACATTTGAAAATTAGAATAAATCTCAGGAAGATTCTGATTTTTAGTTATGTTGAAAAGAGAGCCCAGAGGCCTGTGTTTCCCTGGGCTGGAACAGAGTTCAGAGTGCACTCAAGCGGGCCAGGAGGGAACAGTCTTCAGGCTGAGTAAGGCTTATGCCTGGGTGATACCCCCTAGGTGCCTCAGATAGCTCACAGGATCAAGCTCTAGTTACTCAAACATTAATAAAAACATATGCTACACTATGCCCCTTATAAAAAGAGTTATCTACATCTATTCTCAGGAGGTTTTTCTTGTTGTGAGTTACCTTGAACAAGTCCTGTTTTAAAATCCTTTCGGATAGAATTAAACAATCTGATAATGTCACTTGCTAGCTCTATTTACAATTTACTTCTGGACCCAGCCCTCAGGTGGCCTTTTAAGCGAAAGTATTTAATTACTTCTTACAACCTAAGGGAATGTGGAATTACAAATACAGCCAGATTACTGCGGTGTGTGTTTGGTTCATAATTTGTATCTTCTGCTCATTTCCATCGCTTGGTGGTTTAGAATCGAGACACTCAGAGTCACGGATGCTCTAACAATACGTGTCAACTTTAAATAAGATTTTTAATTTGTACTTAACAGAGGAAGTTGAGAGAACAGTGAGGTGCATCATGGGGCTAGGTTTTGTGGTAAGATGAGCAAAGAGCCATGGGTTTCTAGGACATAAGCCTCTCATCAAAGGAACATACATGGGTCTGGAGTTGCTCATGAGTCATGCGATCTGTATGCTCAGCTGATCTTGTGTACAGCTAAGAGATGACCAGTTAATACTACGAATTACATAAAATTACACACTGAAAAAAAAATAACCCAGGCTTATGTACACCGTTTGATACTGTGTCATTCAGGTGCAGCTCCCAGCTATTTTGTCGTGGGAATCCTAGAGCATTAATAAATTCAGGTTTAATTTTTAGTAAAGCAATTCTTCTTCCATTTGTTTATTGACTTATGTGTCTTTGTATGCAAGACTGTACAAGTCCACCTAAGCCATTGAGCGGGTGTTGAAGTCAGAGGACGGTTTGCAGAAGTCAGTTCTCTCACTCTCCCCTGTGGACCCCGGAGCAGCTGCTCCAGCACCTTCTCCTACTGAGTCATCTCACTGGCCCCAAAGAGAATTTTGAAGGAAGGGAATTCCAAAAGCTGAGAAACTTTAAAAAAAAAAAAAGTTAGAAATATTGCATTTTCATGACCTTTTCCTTCATGAATTACTCAGAAAACTGGACTCAAACTTTCCAAAATAAAAAAATTTCTTTGGCTTGCCAGTAAAGCATAATAATTTTTGGTTTAAAAGGAGCTGTTGGAGGACATGCATTGGAGGATTTTTTTTTTTTTTTTTTTTTTTTTTTTTTTTTTAACAAGAGCAAAGAGAGAAATGAGAGCACCAAGCAGAGTCCTAGCTGATGCCTTAATTCGTGGGTTCGTAATTCCTGGAAGCTGTAACCGCATCCATCACGATTTTTAGTGGCTTGAATTTTTTAATTTCTCCTCTCCAAAAAACAATGATAAGTGTTCAGACCTGAAAAAACCCTCTCTGTGTCGGTGAGCATACCGCCATGTATGATTTGTCTAGAGGAAGGAAAGGGACACGGATGGGCGCAACAGAAAATAGGATTTCTAACCACAAGGCTGAAGTCGCACGTGGGGAGCCTGGTGGGAAGGTACACCAGGACTGAGTTTTTAGGCCATGGTCACTTCTTTTACACTTCCCTGCAGACTGATTCTAAAAGCAAGGCTGAACCCCTAAGCTTGCATAGACGGATGGGAGCAGAGGCGCTAGAAACAAACAGAGGGAGTTTTTTGGATGCTGCATGAGAAAGAGGGGGAGAAAGAGATTGGAAAACGTTGCGAGCATTCTGTTCATGTTGTTACTTAGTGCAGTCTTGTCTCCCCAGCCCACTAGTCTGGAACAAAAGTCAGTCTCAAACATAACAACAGACACCGGGGAGCTCGCCAGCAAAAGATCACCTCCCAAAGAACAGGATGGTGATGGGGACTAATGCCAGCCAGCCCCAGGAAACAGAAAGACGGATGCTGCGAGCCAGGCTCCACAGCGTCTCCTTGCTGCAGAGGCGTGAACTGCAGGGGAGGGGAGGGGACCTGAGGCCGAACTTCAGGGGTGCTGGGAGGTACCGTGTACCTCTTTAGCTACTCGAGGCAGGCTAAGGCTCAGAAAAACACAGTATAGCTGAGCCCCCACTACAGAAAACACAGAAGGCCCACTTCGGGGAAAGGTAAACAGCTCATTGTGGCCTCAACTTCGTACCATTTCCTCAAAATGAATCCCGAGTGGTGCTCACGGTCAAACGCCAGGGCCTGAGCTGGGTGGCCAGAATCCACCTCGAAATGCCTGGGTGTTTTGGCACGTTTGTAATCACAGGGCCTGGGGAGGCAGAAACAGGAAGATCCCTGGGGATTACTGGCTAGCTAGCTTAGCCTGCAATAGACACCACCACCCAAAGAATGACACCCACAGGCATTCACGCACATATGCACATTTACCCATGTACCCAACACACAAGAACACACACACACACACACACACACACACACACACACACACACACACACACGCTGAATCCCAAGCAATGGACCACCGGAAAAGTCGTTTTATCTCTTCTGATCATGCTGCACAATGTAGATAGAACTATGCCCATTTCACCTCATGACGCCCTTTCTGCCCATCCCTTTGATTGAATCACTTCCATTTAGTACCTGCCCATGGCTAGGCTGTTTGCCAGACACTGTGATCAGAGAAGCAGCCCTTGGCCTCTGCTTTGGGACAACTCACTTCCGCATGCATCGGTGATTTCAATAAAAGTATAATATTCTGCAGAGGGGTGGAGAGTGCCTGAGGATCCCAGGAGGGTTCTGTAGCTCAGCCAGCACGGTATGGAGGCTGTGACTCCTGACGTTAGCCAGTGGTCTGAAGAGGGCTGGCACTCAACTGTTGCTTTAAAAAAATGGTTTCTGGTCTCTGCATTTTGCCAGGAAAAAAAAAAAAAAAAAAAAAAAAAAAAAAAAAGCCTGCTTTAGACTCTTTGTTCCCAAGTTCCTATTTTGACTCAGTTACAGTCTTGGAGTCAGTACCGACAATGTGATTGTTCTCGTCCCAAATTCCCTGGTGGTAACCCACCCTTATCTAATTGTTTACCTAACCCTGCTGCTTCCTTCATTCCCACCAACTGGTGATAACCAGTCCTGGTTGTTATGATTTTGTATGCGGGAGGTCCTGTTGGGTAGAGCCAAGGTGCCCCATGAGGGTGAGAGACAGAGATATCATGCAGACAGCGCTCAGTGAAGAGTTTTATTTGGTGTTTGGTGCTGGGGGGGAGAGAAGGGAGAAGAAGAGAGAGAGAGAGAGAGAGAGAGAGAGAGAAAGGGAGAGAGGGAGGAAGGGAGGGAGGGAGGCGCGAGGGGTGTGCACCTCACGGGAGGAAAGAAGAGAGAGCGGAAGGGGCGGAGTTTTTCCTTTTACATGCAGGGTGGCACCAAGGGTCTGATCAGAGTATTAACACTGGTTCCACCTGCAAGCATCCCTGGAACCAGCCATTTCCTCAGCCTCAGCTGGCTGTCTCAGTGGTACCTGCTAAGTCCCATTTCCATCATCCTTCCTCTGCATACTGGACTAGGCTGCAAACTTACTCTCCCATCCAGATCAGAATCTCACTGTATTACTTCACTGTTCAAGATTCCAACCCGTTCTCCCACCACAAACAGAATAAGACCCTAACACTTTGGCATATTCTATGATGCAAAAGTCCTTTACGAAACACCAAAACAGATAACCACCAATGCAAGAATACAGATAGCAAAACACCCCTTTAAAAATGTTCAATCACCAGTCATCAAGAAACACACATTTTCAAGTCCTTGTGGTGTCACCCCACAGTCATGAAGATGGTTCCAGTACTCATGAGACAGAGACAGGAGGATCTCTGTGAGTTCGAGGCCAGTCTGGTCTACACAGAAGAGTTCTAGGAAAGGTGGAGCTATGTAGTGAGATCCTGTCTCAAAACCAAACCAAACAAAGGGAAACCAAAAAGAGTCACCACAGCAAGAGGAGGTGGGGGAAAGGGAGCTCCTGGGCTTTGCTGGGTGGGGTATGTTAAACTACACAAACACTCGGGCAGACTGGTAGTTTCTTCAAAAGTTAAACTTACATCTACCGTATTGTCGAGCTACTCTGTATGGGTCTTACCTAAGAGAAAGGAAAGCAGTTGTCTGGGAAAAGACTTGTATACAACATTCATGGAAGTTCATTCATAGTAACGAGAAACTGGAAACAATTTTAACACTCAGAATCAAATGTTTAAAAATTGTGGTAGGGTCCCATGATCAGTGGAGCCGTTTAAGATCAAACACTAAATGAATCTGCAAGAGCAATATAGATGTACAAAAATGATATAGATGCACAGATCTGCTGAGTAAAAGAAAATAGGCAAACAAGCATGAGCAATCTGTATGAGTCTAGGGTGGTCACAGTGTGAACAGTCTGTATGAGTCTAGGGTGGTCACAAGTGTGAACAATCTGTGTGAGTCTAGGCAGCCACACACAGTACTGCAAACCAATTGGCTTTAACAGTGGAAACATCACTATTCAGTGCTAGAAGAGTTGTTTTTTTTTTTTTTTTGAGTCATTTCTTTGGACTTATAGATGGCCATTCTCTCCTAGGCTCTTCATATAGCCTTCCGGAATTCTGTACTTGTCTGTGTCTAAACATGTTCCTCTCAGAAGGACCCCAGTCAACTTGGAACTCACCCTCATTTTTACTTTGTTACCTGATCGATGACCCTTTTCTTCGTGCAGAGTCACTCTCTGAGCTGTAGTGGGCTACCATCAACCCTATGAATTTTAGCGAGATACAGCTTATCTTGTAACAGGGTGGTTCCACTTACCTAAGATTCTAGGAAGTGCAATCAGATCTCAGATCGGCAGTGACAGAAATCGGAACCATAGTCCCCGGGGATGGCAGGAGGAGTTGGTGAGTGGTGGGTACCCTCTTGTTGTCATTTGTGGTGGTGATTCATGGGTGTTGTCACGTGACAGAGATGAGCTCATCGTATACTTTAAATATGTGTACACAGTCTATTGTGTGCTTTTAAGAAGTTATTGGTATTCCCTTACCTCCCCATTCTCCTCCAGTCCCCAGGTCCAGCCTCTCCCTTTACGAACCACACACCCTAGCTGTACTGCTTCCTGCAGGGCATGTAAATATTGTCAAGTTTCTCCAACAGCCCCAGAAGCCTTTGCAAATGTCACCCCTGCTTTGAATGTCCTTTGTCTTTTTCTGCTTCATGAATCCAATTTGGATGCCCACTTGCAGTCTGTAGGCTCAGTGGATCCTCCATCCGATTGCTTCAATGGCTTTGTTACAATTATTTTGTGTGCTATATAAATGCAAAAAAAAAGGGGGGGGGGTCCGTAACGTGGCTCAGAAGGTACTTGCCACCCAACCTGAGGACCTGAGTTCGATCCCCAAGACCGGTAGGGTGAAAGCAGAGAACTGGCTCCCACAAACTGTCCTCTCATCTCCACAAGTTCCCCCTCACATAAACAAACAAAGAAAAAAATATTTGTAAAAATAATTGTGTTATTTGTATTCAATTAAGTTAAGCTTTCGTTTGAAGTTAATCTTTTAGGGGAGTTGAAAATAAACTTTTTATTTGGGAATCATTTTAGATTTATAGAAAAACAGCTAAATTGCAAATGCAGAGCGTTGACATTTTGTATTGTTAAAAGTAGGAAGTCAACCCTGGTACATTTACTGCTATCAAAATGTCAGACTTCATTCACATTTCAGGAATCGTCCCACTCACGTCCTTTTTCTGCTCCAGGACCCAGCACAGGCTCCCATCATGTTTTATTAGTGTGCCGTCGATGCCGTTGAGTCTGTGATGATGTCTCCCTCTTTGCTGCTCTGCTTCTGCTGGCTCGATATTGTTCAGCTGGCCCCCAGAAGTTAAGAAGAAAAAAAATTGATGGTTTACATGACCTTCTATGTACCTGTAAAGGATTCTCTGGACTCTAGAAGAACAGAATTCATTAGAGAACATGACAACTGGGACTTCAGTAGATTGCCTTACATGATTACGGCTAGATAGCCCAATAATGGCCATCCCCCAACAATGGCCATCTTTGTCTATGTGCTTGGAGAGACTAAGAACAGAACTCAGTCCACCAAGCTGGTGCTGAAGTTCTGTAGGATTCCTGGAGAGCCACTGGTCTTTAGTCTATACCGTAAGGCTGAAGATGCCGGTTCCCAATGTGGGGCAGAATGGTGGGAGTGGCGACAACAGCAGCAGCAACAGAGCAGATGTTCTTACCAACAAGGAGGAAGGAAGGCAGGCAAAGCGTTCCCTCAGGTGAATATCTGGGCACCTCAGGAAGGCCCTGCCCACTCTGGGGAGGGCTTTCTCCTTTATGTTAACCCTTTCAGGAAATAGCCCCATGGGCCCTCCTGGAGGCATATCTTGTAGTTGATCACATATGCAATCAGGCTGACAACCAAGATTAGTTAGCACAATGTCCAACTCATACCTTTTTGTATGTCATCTCCTTTCGACAGTGAAAATCATCTGGAGGCAGCTGCTCTCGATTTCCACTGGCTTAACAGATGAAGAAGCCACTCCAACAGCACAAACCTTTAGCTATCTCGACCCTTAACCACTGGTCTGAGGCAACAAGTGAACATGAGTTAGATAGATGGATTCATTTGTACAAGTCTTTCTGCAAAGTAGAATTCATAGTAGGTATGGATGTATAGACAGTGTTTGTCCCCTTAGCTTCTTCTGGACATATTCAACCTTGGTCTGTCATTCTGGAAAATATGTAGCCCAAGCCTTGTCTGGCAGGAGCGGCATCACTGTCTGCCTCACCCATCCATCACTACCACAAACAACTACAGCTCCCCAGAGGGGTACCTTCCGCAGCTCTCCAGGAGAGAGAGGATCAGAATAAACCATGAATGTACCAACCCATACTTGGGACACCTCCAACACAGACATGTGTGGTGAGAAGAAAATGGTCTGTAATGCCGAACTATTTTCTGGGGATAATGGAAGAAGCCCAAGTCTGTGCAGACTGGAAACCAGCTGCAGCGCCCTCTGGAGGCAAACTCAGCGTGCACTTCCAACTATGAGCCAGGCAACACAGCCATGCCCATTTCTCTCTGGATACTGGGTGGAGTCCTCAAAATGAAAACTCACGCTTCTTCCAGTTGTGTTACTGTGCAAGGAGATTTGTGGGAGATTTTCTGGGGTAACTGAAGACGATTTTTTTTCACCGTCCACTTACAGACAGTAGAGAGGCATGAAGAAATGCTGGGAAATTGAACTTAGATGTAACTGTTTTGCTTAAAGTAGGAAGAGGCTGAGGGTCAAGGAAAGTCATCACATGTTTTCCCCAAGTTGCTGTCTGCTGATGGGGTTTCTTCATAATAATAAAAGACCTGCCTGTCTGCTTGCCTCAAATCATTGGTCCCCATTTAAGCAGAGAGCTTGAGGGATTGGGCCATCCCGCGGGTGTCTGAGCTAAAGTCTGGTCAGTAGGAGGTGGCTGGGAAGAGACAGTGCAGGCTACAGCAAAGCCCCTCACTGGTGGGATGGAGCCAGTGTCTCAGGGCACCCAGTCCTATCCATTCTTTCTCTGTTGCCAATTTTCTGTCACGGAGGAGACGGCATGATCATAGTCCTTTGTGACCCCTGCTCAGCAGGGGCATGGCTGCCTAGGGCAGAGGAACAAGAAAATGGCACATAAAGTCTGTCTTTCCCCTGCCCTCATAAAGCTAAAGAGCAATCTGTCACCTATAAACTAGAGCTGACCCGTTTTCCACTTCCTGACCTCGACTGACTCTGTGGAGCAGTCTACAGTGTCCCTGGAACACCTTCCCTGATATCTGGGCTTGGCAAACCTTTTCTGCAGAGGGTCAGATAGGAAATCACTTAGGCTTTGCTGGCTGTGCCATAGCTGTTGTGGAGCTTGGACTTTGCTATTGGGTTTTCTCTGTAATAACAATAAAATCATGGAAACAGCCACAGACAATCCATACATGAATGAGCATGATTGCTGGCCAATAAAACTTTATTTACAAAAACCCATGGCTGTCCAGATTAGGCCCCTGGGTCATGGTTTACAGATGACTGACTTCCATAAATGGCTCTAAAAAGAACCAAGAAATTCTAGGCAGAGAAAAGTTATTTTGCTTGTCATGGTATTTTTATAGTTAGTATGTTCTCAAGAAAGCTGATTGCAAATCTATACCATATTCGTGGAATGATCAAAACTTGGAGAAGATTCAGAATTTGGACAACAAATCATTTTTATAAAACAAAAGTCAATACTGTTGAACTTGGTGTGCTATTTATTTATAAAAGTCACTGAAAGCTGATATGAAATTTCTTCCTTGGATAATTTTTAGCATTATTACTCAAGATCTTATATGGGTAGTATATTTTACTTGTTCAAATATCTCAATATTTAATCTAGCTAATGAGATGATCATCTATTCTGCAGATGATGATAACATTATTTTGGATAATGATTATTGCTCTTTGAAATAATTCCTCTCAATGTCTCTCTATAGCACCCAGTTGTCTCTCTGGCATAATCTCTGAAAAAAAAAACCCAAACAACAAAAACAACAACAAAAATCAGCTCTTTGAGATAACCAAATGTAGTCCAAGTCTTTCCTGGAATTTGAAATGAAGATTTATGGTGCCAAGTCCAAGTACCCTTGTCTATCAGATAACCGAAATTAAATAATAACAACAGGGAAAAAACACTGCAAAACACATCTAAGGGAGTCTCCATCTGGTGAGTGCTAACAGACGGCTGGATTAGATCTTTAACCCAAGCCTTTCCCCTGAGCTCATGTAGCTGGTCGTCTGATTTCCAGTTGGGTGTCTCCTAGAGAGCCCTTAAACAATAACATCAATGGTGCCACTGTGGGGAAAAAAAAAATCACCTCCCACCCCACTGTATAAATGGAATTGCAACTAACCAAATGTTTGGGCACCAACATTAGACATTTTATTCTATTTTGAGACAGGGTCTTGTAGTTCAGGCTGGTGCTGGACTCACAATGTAATTGAAACTTGCCTTGAACTCTTAATCCTCCTGCTTCCGGCTTCAGAGTTCCGGAATTGCAATAGGACGAAAACCACACCCAGTTCGTGGATTTCTGGGGTTTGAAGCCAGAGGCTCACGTATGTTAGGCAGACACTTTACCAACTGAATCACATCACAAGTCTTTGCTACTCTCTTCCCACATCTTGGTTTCAACACCAGTAATAAACCCTGCAATGTGAATCTGAATTTTCATACTGTATTCCAAAGCAGTTCTTCAATGTCCTAGGACAGTTTGCTAGCCCAAGCCCTCCAGCTTTTGGTCTTGTTACTGTATCACTCTAGCTTCCTACTCCTTATAGCTCCCCTGCTCCAACCCTCTACCCCCTACCCCCCGCCCCGTGTGTGTGTGTGTGTGTGTGTGTGTGTGTGTGTGTGTGTGTGTGTGAGAAAGAGAGAGAGAGAGAGAGAGAGAGAGAGAGAGAGAGAGAGAGAGAGAGAGAGAGAGAGAGAGAGAGAGGACAACAGAGTCAACTGTCTCCTGTCACTTTGTGGGATATAGGTATGGAACTCAGGTCATCAATGAATGCAAGCACTCCTACTACTCAGCCATCTCTTTGTCCCCTCCTGCCTTCTGGCCGTCCATCTCCTAGGGTGGGTTCTAAGGAGAAAACTAGGCTGTGGCATACTGCCTCTCTAAGCCTTTTGGTCTTCTTGACCATCTGCAAGCTGACTCAGTTTTTCTTCTGGAGCATGTAGTAAAATATGACTACTTCTGCCCATTTAGAAACCACGTATCAGGGATGCCCAACCCTCTCTGATGTAACATCGAGTACACACCACCTCCTTCCATCTGGTCCAAATCGGAACCTCAGGTAATCCAAACCAGGACCTGTCCTAAAGACCTTTGTATTTTTTTGGTCCTTCTACCCAGATATTTGGGAAGCTGGCTGTTTCTCACCATGTAGCTATGGACAGATGCCTCCTCTTCAGTGGCCTAAGCTGTAAGTCTAACCTTTGGAATCCCCCATCCAGCCATTCTATTTTATCTTTCTTATGAAACATTCAGCTCCCAGAATTTTCCACTCATTTGCTTCTGTGTTCATAATCTCTCTTTGTTGGGACAGACCCTTGTCTCTCCTTTCATTGCTGTATGCTCAACACTTCCATCAGTCCCTGGATTACAGTGGGTGCTGGAGAGGTACTGTCTATGGTGGACATTGCCTCTAGGTCATCAGCCACCAGGCTCCCCAGTAAATGAGCATGGCAGTTCCTGCATGATGGAGCTGAGAGAGTGCTCAGAAGGCCGCAGTTATCTGGGCACCTGATTCTCTTTATGTAACACCAGGAGGATAATGTTGAAAAGCTTATTAGAGCAAGAACTCTGAGGATGCAGGATTTATGAATGTTGTGTCAAAAGGGAAGCAAATATCAGAGGGTGAAGATAAATCACCTTGGAAAGGCAGAGAAATGAGGAAGCTAGGCTCTTTAGAAGGTTCCTGGAATACCATAGTACCCAGACTTACTTTTATGGTTCCTTGTATATTTTAAAAGTAGCAGTAAGTTTAAAAATACTTTAATATCTGTCACAGGACTTGGTAGAAATTAAGGATTTTGACAGGCTCAACTGAGGCATTAAAAGTTGTTATGTGAAGTAACTGTTTAGCACAGATGTCAGCAGGCCCTGGGGAGGCACTGGTGCCCAGATCCTTGGAACCACAAAGCTCAGGTGGCTCGTGGTGCCAGATCCCCACCTTAGTTTGCTGTTAATCATTTCCTGGCAGTCTTCCACTAATGGCTTTCTTTAAAAAAATGGGAAATGAGTTGGACTCAGAATCACAAACGACAGCCCAGAGTGTCATGGCTTTGCCTCGTCCACCCAATATTCTATGAGTCTATGTGTTTTGGGTGCAAAGAACAGCCATGGTTCACTTTCTGACCTAGTTTCTGAAAATTTGGGTTCATTTGGTTCATGGTTAAAATCCTCATTACATTTGATTACACCTGCACCTCTCTCCATAAGTCACAGACAGATAAAGGAAATAAAATCATACAAGTGAGGGAAAAAAACCTTTTGGGTTGGCTTTTCATGATGTTTTCCTGCTCTGCCTCTGCGGGCATGCGCAGTACGACTTTTAGAAACACAAATACCAAAAAGAAAGGAATAAAAGCTAAGCTCCGTCTTTCACTAAGTAAAATGGAGCAAAGACATTTTCATGTGACATGTATGTATACAATAGTTCTGCATCCATTGTCTCAGTGATGAATGACTCTCTCTTCTGATTTACTTTATACTGAGTATACAACCTGCTTCCACTATTGGGGTGAAGCTTTTTGAAGGAGAAATCCATTTCCTATGACAACTAGGTTGTTGCATTTTACTCCATTCATATTTGGTAAAAATCGCCAACACTACTGAATATCCATCATCTCGTTTATGCTCAATAAGGAATATTGTTGGATTGCCATGAATCCAACTAAAAACAAAAACAAAACAAAACAAAACAACACATGGCTTAGCCTTCTTTAAAAATGAGAGTCATTGGAAAGCGAGAAGTCAATGGATGGATTTCCTTCTCTTCCTCCCCATCTTCTTTCTTCCTCCTCCTCTTCCTCTCCCCTCCATTTCCTCCTTTTACTTCTTTTTCTTCTTCTTTCCCATCTCCTCTTTTCTTATTCCTTCTTTTCCCTCTTCTAGCTTCTTGCTCTTAACTTCTTGCCTGATAGTGACTATTCTGTGTGGAGCTTTGTAGCTGTTTTGGAATCTTGAGAGAAAGGCCAAGAGAATGGAGGGCCCTTGATGCTGTCACGTTGAAGCAGTTGATAAACTAATATCAATAATCATCAACATAGATTTTTAGTTACAGGAAGAAAACAACCACTTCTTTGTTTAATCCAATGGATCACAGCTGATAGCCAGGGGTGGAGGACAGATTCAAAGTCACCACATTATTCCACTGTATTTCAAAAAGGACTGGAGAGGAGGACCAATTCCTTTATGCCCTTCGTTATATGATATATGTTTAAAAATACTGATACCATGGGCCTTCCCAAATGGTAGATATTGCATAAATAATTGTTGCATGAACCCTAAGAATACAGATTCAACTCCATCAATAGTGTCATCTTTACCCAATGCCTCAATTCCACCATCGGTTAGGACCTAAGATGTCACCTTCTTGTTTTGTATTTCTTCTTACAGTTGTGTTCTACAGGCAGTGCTCATTTCCTGGAACCACCCAGTGGAGTTGATTGTTTATTTCAGGATAGTCTTCATTTTGTGGCTTCTTCCATTTGATGTCTTATACTTTTATGTTCATTAAGTGCCGGGACCATAAAAATAATCCTTTACAGTTGTTGAGCATGTTTAACTCCCCAGGAGCTCATTAACTCCTTTGTTCTCATTTTACCCATACCCCAGCAAGGAATGAAAAAAATAATTAGGCCTACTTTATGTAGGAGAAGCATGAGATACAGACAGGGCAAGTGACTTAATTTCTGAAAATATGGTTGAGGTGAGAACTGGAATAAAGCTGTCTTCTGTTGCTAACTAGCCCCTTTCTTTTAAAAGGATGCCAACACTTGCCAGCTCTGATTACTTCGTTTGCCTGTCTGGAGTAGAGAGTTAAGGAGGATTATGAAGCCATGTTTGAGCTTTCCAGACAGAAGGGCAGCAATTGGTTTAACAGTGCCAGCGGCAGGGATGAGGGGTGAAGAGAGCTAGCTGTTGGAGGCAGCTCCTCTATCTTGGATTGACTATTCTGTATCAGTAACAAAAGAGAATCATGTACATGTGTATACACAGCATGTGTGTGTATGCCCACAGTTAGTGTAAGGATACCTCATCCTCCAGTAGACCTAGTTCAATCTTTGGTTTTATCTGTGTTAATTTTGTCTTGATAATATACATTTATTAACTCTATGTAATTATTGGATGTGATGATGATGATGGTAATGATGGCATGGATGGTGTTGATGGTGTTGCAGCAATGATTATGGTGATAAGTAATGATGATAATGATGTTGATGCTGATGATAGTGATGATTCTCCTACTTAGCTTTAATTGTGAACTTGACAAAGCCTAGAGTTACCTTAGAAGAGAATCTCAATTGAGGGATAGCTCATACCAGCTTGGCCTGTGGGCATATCTGTAGGGGGAATCATCTTGATATAGAAAGGCCCAGATCACTGTAGGCCTTGGCTGATGGGCCTGAGATGAACGAGAAAGCTAGCTGAGTATAAGGCCTGTGAGAAAGCCAGCAAGCAGGAAGCAGCATTTTTCCATAATTTTTGCTTCAAGTTTCCATTTGAATTCTTGCCCTGACTTCCCTCAGTGATGGATTACAACTTGTAAGCTGAAATCAGTTCTTTCCTTCTTAATTTGATTTCAGTTAGAATGTTTTATCACAGTAACAGCGATAAAACTAGAATAATGATTATGGTGGTGATGATGATGGAGGTGGTGATGATGATGGCATGATGGTGGTGATGGTGATGATGGTGGTGATGGTGATAATTATGGTGGTGATGATGGTGGTAGTATGATGATGGTGGTGATGATGGTGATGATGGTGGTGGTGATGTAGTGGTGGTGATGATGATGATCATAATGATAATGATGATCACATATCAATTTTAGAACTGTTATGAGGATTAAATGGCTTAGTTAGGGGTACATCTAAATGACCCCATACTGGGCTAAGCAGGGGACATTTCTGTTAATATTTATTCCCCAGAAGGCTTCTTTCCACATCCACCTGCAGCAGATGGGCTGAGCATATCATATGGGTGTAGCAGAGTAGGTGGGTGTTGAGGTATGGGGAGAGCCAGAGTCTTTTTCCTCAAAGGAGCAGCTTTTTCCTTATCTCCATGCTACCCTTGTGTGGGATGAGGTCTTCTTTATTAGGTATAATTAATTTTTCAGAAAGTGGAAACCCATAGGCTAAGTAAAAATTTTTTTCCACTTTGAAACTTTAGCAAATTATTTAAAATTAAAAAAAATTGTGAGAGCTCAAAAGAGTCCACATTTAAGAACTAGGTATCATTTAAGTATGCTAATGCTCTAAGTGAGATGTCAAGAAGTAGGCAGTCCATTAGAGACATGTGAGTGCTCAAATAACAACTTTGAGCCAGACTTATTTATTTGTTCATTTATTTACATAAGGTCTCATACAGCCTAGGCTGTCTTCAAATTCACTATGTAGCTATGTTGACCTTGAACTCCAGATCCCCCTGCTTCCATCTCCCAAGTGCTATAGGCAGACCTCATTTATTTCACACATGAGTATTTCACTAATGAGATTTGAGCTTATCATCATCATAACTGGGTCTAGTTGTCCTATACCAGTGGTTCTCACCTGTGGGTTGAGATCCCTTGGGGGGTCATATATCATATATTTACATTATGATTCATGACACTAGCAAAACTACAGTTATGAAGTAGCAACAAAAATAATTTCATGGTTGGGGTCACCACAACACAAAGAACTGTATTAAAGGGCTGTAGCACTAAGAAGGTTGAGAAGCGCTGCCACACACATTGTTTCAAGATTTGTCTCATGAAGAGGGCATCCTGCATTAGATGAGACAGGAGTGAAGTCCCCAGCCCCTGGAGCTTTGATTTCATGAAATTGGTATATTTGCCTAAAGGCCGTGGCACTGGGGAGTGGCATTTGGGGTAAAGTGGTTTTAGGAACGGAATCGTCTCTTCCCAGAGGCAAAGAGCATGCTGAGATTTTCAGGACACATCATCAATTACTAGAACAGGGAGATTTCATATTTTAACTGTTTGGAGTAGCCATTGTTGGGCTGAGCTTTGGGTTATTGACGTTAAACGAGCAAAAGTGGGACATTTCTGTGCAAATAATTGAGGGAGGCACAGGAGGAACTTCTAGGCATTGGGTTTATGAAATAGAATACGGGGCAGGGAAGCTGTTTGTGGACCATCCCCTTGGAGAGCTTCAGGGCGAGGGTGGGCAGCGTGCATCAAACAGTACCTTTTGAAGACAGGAAGTTGGACCGGAGCCAGGGGCCTCAGCATTTCCTTGAAAACATTCAATTTCTTACTTTGGCCTTGAAAGCCGTCATGTTTTTCATAAGTTTGTGCTTAGAAATGTCTCTTCTTCCATAGATTAAACTCCACAGATGAGTTCATGTAAGGAATGCGATTTTTAATTTTAGCACTTTCTATAAATGGGTTTTCTAAACCCTAAGCTGAAGTTGTTACCACGACGGGGAACATAGAGATAATTTTTCATTCTTTCATGCTATGCTGAATGTCAGCCATAGAAGCTCCTAAAAATAATCATACCTTGTATTTATAAAGCAGCTTCCCTGAGTTCACAGACTGCTTTGTAGACATCATGTAATTAATCCCCATAAAGCATTCTGAAGACAGAAGTGTGATCGCCAGCTAATATTTGTCTTAGGTAGAAAGGTTCCACATCCTCTGCTTCTACAGCGTATTGTTTTCTGTGAACTCCAGAGCAGTCACAGGGCTTGTTATCAAAAACTGCTTCTTATTACTGTGTTGCAACGTGATAGGCCAGAGAAGGGCCAAACAGGGGCTGTGACTTTCAGGGGACATGGAGGACAAGTCATGCCCGGGCTGCTGTAGGTTTGTGGACACTTGATTTCCTTTTTGGATTCATGGATAGCTCTTACAGAAGCGTGAGCTGATGAGGACATAGAAGCTGATTCTAATGCTACTGAAAACAAACAACATTGAGCAATACTTGATTGAGACAGGAAACAAGGGAGATTAGTACTGGAATGAGGCGAGATATACTTCCAGGCAGGATGTGTTAGGTCTCCCCTTTCTCAGCCATTGGCTCCCTACTGTGACACCCAATGTCTTCCTCGAGGTGGAGTTCTGTCTTCATCTCTCCTATACATTCATAAAAAGTATTTTGGGATCAGATCTACAGTCAGCCATAAGCACTCGAGAATGAATTTCAGCCAGGACAGCTCCTGCCAAACATCTTACCACTTTACACTTCTAATTTTCCCATGAAAGAATTAAACGGCTTAGTACATACAGCTCCTAACCCAGAGTCCGGGCATGTAGTAAACGCTTGTGTAAGTCAGTGTTATTATTTATGACCATGCCAGACACCATCGAGCGAGAAGGGTGGTATCCTGAGCACAACATGTTTGCGTGTTCTTGAGAACACATCTCATGGGTAGCCCTTGACTCTATCTATGTAGAATCTGGTCCTGGCATCAGGGAATGCAGCCAAAGGACTCCCTTCATGTCCCTGGCAGGTGGCTGAAGAGCTGACAAAGGGAGGAGTCACTGAGTCAGCTCTGAAGAGATTTGGCGTGCATGGTGGGAGTAGGGAGAGGTCATGATAGATGGTCAAGGAAAGGAAAAAGTTGGCCAAACTCTGTGGAAGAACTCCCAAGTACCAACCAGCAGTGGCTGAGCATTCTGTTCACATCTGGCCATGGACAATGTTTATGTAAGCTCTGGCCTGTGCCAGGCCCAGCAGGCTGTCTCAGGTTCACAGCTGAACATGGCCACCAGGGCACTCACTGATCAGCAGTGGCCAGCAGGCAAGGACAGCCAGGGATGTTCTTGCCAGCCTGAGGTTCTGGGACTGACCTGGAGGGGTTTTGAATTGGCAAGAGAGTGCTGAGGCTTTTCTACCAGCCAAGTCAATCTTCTGTGCTCGTGGGCCCCAAATTTAGCAACTGTACATTTTCCAGACCTCACCTCATTGGTTCCGATAATCCCTTTCAAACACGCTTAAAGTCTTAGCACCAAATCCATTTTCGAGTGCAAACTAGGCCTTGAGTTGCCCTGGATCTAGGTCTGAGGCAGATCATCTGCTTTTAGTTGAGTCTACTTGAGGCACCCAACTTGCACTTGGCTCACCCTGAAAAGAAGATATTCTTGAGGAAGAGCCCAAGGCTATGGAAGCCTGCCCTTGGCACTGAAGAGGAAGCCTTCAATGAGGTATTGACAAGGGCCTCAGACACACGAATGCTGCAGTGTGTGGTAGCCTCTGAAGATTCAAGGCCACAAAAGAATGTACCCAATGAGACTCTTTTGTATAATTGCTGCAAAGAAAATATGAAATACTTTTTTCTTTGAATTTAATCATCTTAGAAACAATAGCACTGCCTCTAAGGTGTCTTTATTTTGTAGATTTTTAAAGCTATTATGAAGTGACAGACACCAATGTTGTGCTCTATGACACCAGTAGTAGCATCTCTCCTAAATAGGTGACACACAGGTAAATGCTTAGTTTTTCTGAAAACGCATAAATTCTATTTTTTTTCTAGAAAAGTACACATATGTCACTGTTACTGCTTATGAATATGTAGGACCAGAATTGTATGCAACCAGGTGAGGTTTAATACCCTGGCCTTTGCCTCCACCGGGATAAGAATTTCTTGACGTTGCTATGGGTGAGGCATGCTCTGCATGCTTCTGACAAAAACGCAGCTGAATGGAGCGAAGGGGGAGTTTACTGGCTCAGGTGAGATGGGAAGAGACCCACACTGGAGGAGCTGTTCTGGGCTGGGGAGGCAGGTTGTGCTTCCCAGGCTCAGGCAGATGTCCTCCCTGACATCTGTTGGATTTATCCTATGTGTCTTCTCACCACATCTAGTTAGCCAAGATGACCACTGGCGGTTTCGGCTTCCATCACTCACAGCTTCGAGAAGAGGCCAGGACAAGTTTTATAGCTTAGAGAGCGGGGAGGAAGGGAGACACCGGGGATGCAGCTGTGGTCTCAAGCCCAGAGTGTGGATGGCCAGGGGAATAGGCAGGAAGGGAAGGGGTGGGGGGAGGACTCAAGACTGCCCAATCCATGTGGATCCCATTACTGCTATGGTTTCATTAACATTCATGCTTTCTGGTCTGCCACCATGTTAACAACTGTGGCCTCATGCAACTCCTTCCAAGGAAGGAACGGTTGTGCCCTGCCTTCCCCTTCCCATCGTGGCTTTGAGTCAAGACAGATTTCTCCTCCTCTCAGTGGTTTCTATAGATGGTTTGATCACAGTGGAGCAAAGTAACAAATATGTCCATCTACACTCTTTTTCAATTGTATCTATTATTAGTATGCATTTGTGCATCTCTGTACCTGTATCATGTGTGTAGCGGCATGCACATGCCATGCTGCATGTGTAGTAGACAGACCAAAACTTTGTGGAGTCCGCCACCTGCCTCCACCGTTGACTGTCCTCTGGGCTTCCAACTCCAGTGGTCAGGCTTGTGTGTGTGGCAAGTGCTTTTACCCACTATGCCATCCTACCGGCCCATTGGTCAATACCCTCTGCATCTCCAGAGCTGGGGTGACAAACGCACACCATTGCTCTTGGCTTTTTTCTATGGCTTCTGGGGACTGAATTCAGGTCCGCTTCCTTGACAGGTGAGCATTGTGCTGAGTGTGCTGTCTCCTAGGCCCCCCTGATATGTTTGAGCATGAACTGTGTGAGTTTAATAACATATTGCTAGTATAGAACGCGATCTCAATATCTACACTTTCTGAGTCTTTCCTGGTAAGAAACTTTCTCCTCCATCTCCCCTGGTCATATGACTATACAGAATAATGACTATATAGTCAAGCTTTCTGGAACTGTGGTAGGGGTGGAATCCTTGTGGGTACCTTCTGGGTCATACCCCCGAGGAAGGGCTGTTCCTCCTTTTCCCTTCCCTGTTGCATAAGCAGGCATATGGACACAGTGATGTCCCTGCTTGGGGGTTGTAGACAAAAGTAAAACCCTGAGAATGACCAAATAGTGAGCGGAAGGACCAGGGACCCTGATCTTGGGAGCCCCACGGCAGCTGCCCGTCCGATGACTTCCTGCACACTGTAGCCCTCTTAGCAGGGTTAAGAGTGAGGAATGACTACAGAAAGCAAACCATCTCTCATGCTTCCTAAGCCACGGCCACAGTCCTTGGAGATGCTGTCTCACCACCTGAGGTCAGATCCCAAGTGCCGCAGAGGACCAAGACCTCAGATCAAGCAAGGCAGGGAGGATGAAGCAATGAGAAGTGAGCTAAATAGGGAAAGGACTAAGATTATCTGAAATAATTTCTTTGTTGACATTCAGGAGGAAAAGCTGAGCTTCAAAACAGTTCTACAAATAATCATTTGAACAGACTGAGTGTATGATCTTTATAATGCATCAGGGAAAGCAGAGACCTGGGAAGGTTTTTCTGCCGAGAGGACCGAAAAGTCTCATCTCACCTGGTCTCCTCACCTGGACCAGCTAGAAGGCTCACCTGATCTCCTCACCTGGGGCAACCACCTCATTTTGGAGACTAGCATCTTAATTTTGGTGCCATTGCTATTTTAGGCCAGATACTTCGATGTTGGGATAATTGTCCTGTGCACTGTAAGGTAAGCACTGCACCCGGGCCTCTACCACCAGATGCCCCATCCTAGTTATTACAATAAGAAATGTAATCTCATGTAACTGCCAAATATTCCCTAGGTTGAGGTGGAGATGGGATTAGGTTCCAATAAAGAAGTGTTATTTGGAGATCAGGAAATTGAGAGCCCCTTCCCGTTGGGGAGTTGGATAGAACGACTTGCTGTTCATTTACAATGTGTGGCAGCATTAAAAAAATACTTTGGTGGTGGCGCATACCTTTAATCCCAGCACTCAGGAGGCAGAGGCAGGCGGATCTCTGTGAGTTCGAGGCCAGCCTGGTTTACAGAGTGAGATCCGGGAAAGGCGCCAAAGCTACACAGAGAAACCCCATCTGGAAAAACAAAACAAAACAAACAAACAAACAAAATACTTCAGGGGAGAACCTTCTAGTATTTAACTTGCTAAATGGACATGGTACTAAACTGACTCCTTATGGCTGACCATTATACCCATAGATCAATGCATCTCTCAACCCTCATCTGAAAAGTTCCTATTTGCAGAAGATGGCGATTAGCACTGACTCACAGTTGACTGAAATGCAGACGCTAAGGGATTGCAGAATGCTCAGCCCTATAGGGAGCATATATACCATATCCCTCCTCCCAAGGCACTACTCATTTCGGAGGAGGGGGCAGAAAGAGTGTAAGAGCCAGAGGTGGTGGATGACCGCAAGGAAACAGTATCTTCTGGACACAGCAGGGCAGCTGCACGTACGAATCCATAGTGACTGTGATAGCATGCACAAGACCTGTGAAAGTCCAAGCCAGACCGAATCCTAGCTTGGAGACGAGTATTGGAAGGCAAATCTCAGCCATAGCCTGGAGCTGTTGGCAGTTGTTGGCAGAGGGAGAGACAGTGTTCTCTAAGAGTTTAGTTCCCAGTAAGCCAACCATGCTCTAGTGGAAGACCACGCTTCCGAGAATATGTGGCACTACAAATTGGTCTTGATAGATTTTACAAAAGAGGACCCCAAACTGGGTGGGTAGTGAAAGGGGGTGGGTTGGGGAAGAATTGAAGGAGGAGGAAGAGGAATAAATATAATCAAATGGGCACAAAAGTCTCAAAGGATTGCTAATAGATGAATAAAAACTACAGGATGCCAGCTACTGATCACCAAGCTTCTGAGGGATCTTCTGACTTAACCTTGTGTAGAACTCTGTGGATGAAGATTCCCATTTTAAAGTTGGGCTCCTGGAAGCAAAGTGGCTTTAAACAAAATCAGACATCTCAGGAGCTGTAGATAAGGTACACTTGGACCTGGTCCTGACACCACACAGGTACTCACCATTTAATGAGATAAATAATAAGCCAAGTGTCTTTCCAGGTTGAATTGAGCCAAGGAAGAAAGCTGAAGAGAAATATCTGGGGAAAATTTGCATTTTAAAAAGTCACCTACCCTCATTCAGTTAACTGGTCCTTGGGTGTTGACTGGGGATGTATTTTGAACAAATCAATCCAGCCTAAGTGTTGTCACCTTGAGTTACAGAATGACAAGTGTAGCTGGAAGTTTCTCTGGTCCCACCCAGCTTGAAAGTCCTGTGGCTGCTTATAAAATAACCACTCAGAGGCTTATATTAATTACAAACTGTATGGCCAATGGCCAGCCAGCTTTACCATCTATCATCTTAAATGAACACATTTCTATTAATCTATGTTTCCCCACATGGCTATGGTGTTACCAGTCTGCTGGCATGTTGCTCCTTGGGCCCCAGGCTGGCGTCTCTCCCACCTCTGCCTTTCTTCTTCCTGTCTCTCGCTTGGATTTCCTGCCTGGCTATAACCTGACTCACCATAGGCCAGAGCAGCTTCTTTATTAACCAATCATAGCAACACATATTCACAGCATACAGAAAGGCATCCCACAGCACTTCCCCTTTTCTAATCAAAAAGGAAGGTTTTAACTTTAACATAGTAAAATTACATATGATAGAATGGTTATCAAGCAAGAATTGCAGTTATAATATCTAGTCTATTTGTATTTGGCAAAATTAAATGATCTATCTTATTTCTGTGAGTCTAAATTTTCATATCTAATTTACCTTTCATGGTAACCAAGGAAAACTATATATATATATATATATATATATATATATATATATATATATATATGTAACTTCCGCCTACAGACAAGGATTAAGTAAGGTCAAAAAGTCATTTCCAAAGGCCTGTGGGAAGACCAGGGATAGAATGAGAGAGAGGAGAAGGCAGGAGCTCCCAGAGAAAATGGGGCTGGCAAACTGGTGGGAGAAGAAAGAAAAAGGTAAAGAAGACAGGCAGAGCCCCTGGGGTGTTTGAATTGGGTGTGGGAATGAGGAGGCCAACATGGCTTCGAGATTCAGGGTCTTCGGATAATGGGCAATGCAGCCAGTAGATATGATCAACTATCCTCAGTAATCTGGAAGCAATGGCTTTCCTAAAAGGTAGAGCATGTAGTGCTAAAATCATGACAAGTCCTCAAAATTCTCAGATGAATTAGTCTCCCTAGAAGAAAATCAACTTTTAGGGGGGAGGGCTTTCATTTTTACGGGGCTAATTAAGATTGATTTACACTTGTAAACCCGGAGGGTGGGACTAGCATCTCAGAAGCACCATTGGGCTCTGAACACAGTGAGGATGAGGCTGAAGTACTGTGCCTGCAATGGCCGAGGATGATCAGAAGGATGAAGGCATTTCGGAGGTTACATATGGAAGGTCCCAGGCTCCACTCATTACTCAGCTCACCTGAGCCTTTCCAGGCAGGTCGGACCTTCCCTCTAATCTGTTGCATATTTTGCATTTAGAAGTTTCTGTAAAATGACTGTGTTCCTCTTGTTTGCGTGTAAAAAGAATTGGGGTTTTGACAACACTTCTTTGTGGGGCTCAGATCCTTGATCTCGGGTTGCTCACATCAAATGTGCCCTAAGGGGACACAGTATCAGTGCCTTTCGTTTTGTCTGTTAAATGATGTAAATCGCAGGAAGCTAGCTCACTGAGAAGGTAAGCTGGAATTGCTCCTGACTTCCCGAGCTCTTCCTGAATCTTATTTTAGCTAGATAGTAAGAAGTAATTTTTCAGTGCAGTGCACATGAAATTAAGCATGCAACTGCTATTATTAATGGGGCCTGCCTCTCACTCCCCCCCCCAACAGTAACATACACCCATGTGGGAGGCTGAAGCCATGCTAGGTTGTTCTACTCAAATTATAAAATCTGTAATCTGTCCCTTGAGATAAATGCGTCATTCATTTTCCGAGGGAAGGAAAACGGAGCCTTCATCCTTGACATCTCACAGGGCTCAGGAGAACCTAGTGCTGGTGGTTAAGTGTTTGAGTCTAATGTTTTATTTCTCAAACTACGTCCATGACATCAGAACACGCTAAAAATGCCTGCAGCACTCACTGTAATTTCATTGATCAAATTCTGCACATCACTGCAGCACATGAGGAATCAATACCGTCTGTTTATTTATCAATTGCCATCTTTTCATGACAAGAAAAGCTTTTCCATGTTGCCTTAGCTATGTGCCTCGGGAACAGAGGTGATACTGCTTCTCCTGGTGTAGAACAGTTTGCATCTTTGATTCCTGAATTTCACCCAGAATTTATTTTTTCTTTCTCTGCACCTCCTCCATCCAGGACTGGAAACCATTAATGCCAAGTAAATATTTATGGTGACCATGCCTATTCTTACACTATTCCAATTGGGTCCAGTTCTGGGTAGTTTATTATTTAAGTAGGGGAGATCTGGATCAGTTATAGTGGACAAATGATAATGAATTAAAAAAAGAAGGAACGCCCCAAGAAGTGGTAGTCTGTAAAGTCTTTTAGAGCAAGAAACCCATGAAAGTATCTGGCACATTTAAAAAAAAAAAAAAAAAGACATCATCAGTCCCAGGCATGAAGTTACCTCCTGTGGTTTAAAGGGAGACTTAACTTGCATCCAACTGGGCTCTTTTGCCCGGTTCTCTTTGTGAACTGATTGTGGTTGGAAGCCTACAGGTGAAAGCTATTACTTCAGCTATGAACTTCAGTAACTCTCTCAGCTGAATCATGCAGAAAGCTCAGCTGCCAGATCTGTTGAGCAGAGTCACCATCTAGAAGGCCAATACCTCTATTAACGTTGCCTATGGTGAAATTCCTTCTTTTCGTCTTGTTTTGTTTTCTACCTGTTCCAATCTGACAATAAGTATGACTGACACAGGCTTAGGAAATAGACAAAAGACGTCAGACAAAGCAGGTATTTCTAACTCAATGTGTTTGTCTACAATGATCCTTAGTCCTTCATAGAAAATTTTTTTTTCTCTCTCCTCTGTTTTCTTTTTTGAAGAATTTAATATGCTGAGCCTTGGAGTAATACCCCCTAACAGGTCCTTTCAGCTGCCATTGATGGTTTTACAGTCATTCAGTTCAGTCTTTTCTGGTCTTGAGAAACAGTCCTATTTGTGGCTGAATTTTGTATACCATTCCACTGTGTACTTTTTGTACACAAAATGGACATTTGTACATTCCATTTTGTACATTTTGAACGTTTAATAGACATAACGATCATATGTAGAACTTCAAACAGGGTGTTGAGCATACTGCTCATACTCTGTCTGCCCGTAGCCCTTATCTTGTTTGGCATAAACTCTGCCTACGCTGCAGGGGGAGATGAGCAGGCCAGAGTCAAGCTGGCCAGAGAGAATCTAAGAGCGCTAGCTGATCCACCTACTGCACTCTTTCTGTAACTTCCGGCGGGTTTCTAACACCATCGTTCTCGGAAAACAAAAAGCCATTAGTTTCTTGTACATCCTGTTTTGATGGAGAAGAAGAACTATCTAAAAAGAAAAAATAAATTACCACACATTAGAATATGCTGTGTAGTCCCTGCCACATAGTAGACAGCTGCAGAAAAACACAATATTTAAAATAAGTTAACAAAACAACAGTCCCTTGGGGCCCTCTACTCCTCTCTAAGTCTGTGCAACAATGTATCTCTCAGGCTCAGTTTTCTGTAAACATAAAGTTACTTAGTTCCCAAGGACACCACGTGTGTATTTTTTTTTTTACTTTTTTTTTTACCCCCTCTGAGCACTTTACTGAAGGTCTGAACAACGGTTCAGCAGAAATTATGCGACATCTTTTCTCAGAGAGAGCTGTATTAATGTGCCAATGCCCTGTATTTAATGCACTTTAAAATTCTGACGCGCCTTTTAAAAAGTATGAGTTGTGCTGGGAAAGTCTAATGCCTGTTCTGCATAAGCGGAAATGTGCTATTTTGGTAAGGGTAGTGCTGGAGCTGGGCTTCAGCATAAGGGTGGCTCTATACTACAGATGTCCGAAGACACTGGATGCCCAAATCAACCAGCTAGAAATGTTAATTCTGCCAAAATTAGTCAAGGGAACTTCAATGACTCATTTAAGCAAATTGAGAGTGAAAACTCTTAAAACTAGACAAAATAGTTAGAATGCATCCTAACTCGGCTTTCAGAATAGTTGTTTTCTTGCAGTCTGTTGCTCTATTACATACAATTGCTCTGTATGTCTCTGATGACTTCATACAGATTTTTCAAAAGTTGCCTGGAATACTATAGTTCTAGTTCACGGATCAAATCAATTTTCCTTTCTTCTCAACCACGCAGCCACCCGCCTGTCTTTGGAAGCTCCTCGCTTTGGAACTCTTCCCATTCCAATCAGTGTGTCCTTTTAAAAGTGTTTCATTAAGGCTGAAGTTCCAAGGACATCACTTTCCTCTTTGAATAAAATGTGCCTTCTTATTTGAATGCAGACGGCCTGTGCCCTCACTGTAAAATCAAAACAATGGGAAATACACCCAGCGCACTCAGACAAAATTGGTGTGTGCGTCTCCTGGAAATATGTAGTAACAGGTGCAGTCAGATAGGCTGGCAAAGCATGCCAGTTTCCTAACAATTACTAATAAGGAAATAAACGTTAGGTATGCATTATTAAAATATTTCATGTAATTTTTCTACTAAAAACTACTACAACTCCATCTTGTAGCCATTTCTATTACATTCAAACTGATAATAATTAAAAAAAATACCCGACTCTATCTTTCGCAATTTAGACACTCCTTTGTCTATCTTAATGAAATTTGCATATGGATATTTGTTTTATAGGAGAAAAATATAAACAGTTTTTACCCAAATTTTTGAAAAATATGTGCCATCAATCAAGCCAGTAGAAGATTCTTCTCTCTTTGTATCTGATAAATGTAGGATCACATTTATTACATACACCCCATATCCTAATGGAACTTAAATAGTAATAAATGGCTAGGCACGCATACACGCCTCTCTTTTTTAATAAAAGGAGCATTTGCCAAATTTTGGGGTTTCTTTGGTTTCTGTGAATAAGGGTTCTTCAGCCTTAGGAAAGGTTCAAAATGCCCTTTACTGAGGAGTTCTGCAAATGCCCTTTGCCGTGTTGAATATACTTAATTTTTAATTTGCTTTCACACAGTCGGAAAAATATACATACTTAGAAATGTGACCACTTGATGTAATTTGCAACGTTTCTGTCATTTTGTATACAACTGCAAAAGAAAGTAGCTCTTTTGTAATAAAAGATGATCATATTGTCTGTCGCACTCTAATAACTTTTCCTTAGGCCTTTGGCTTCTAAATACCAATTTAACTTACTATTTTTGATAAATCAAAATTCCAAATACTAAATTTCTTATAGAAGAGAGGATGGGTGCATTATAGAAATTAAAAAAAAAACCTGGAATCAACGGATTTTCCTTAGAGAGTGCAGAGCATAAATAGATAAATGAAATACAGCCGACGAATCAGTGAGGAGGAAGCAAGAGAGAAAAGAAGGAAACAGAGAGTGAAAAAAAAAATCTATACCTTTAAGTGAAGATGCATAATTCAGATGAATGAATCGAATTAACTGCGTGGAAATGTAAAGATATGTTTGCTGGAATGGAGTTCTATCTTGCCACACTTTACAGGATGTCTCAAGATTAAGGTTGAGAAAACTTGAAAATGACGTGGGCCCAGATATCACTGATGCACCAAAGTAACAAAATAACCATACGAGAGGAAATGATCGATTCTCATCTTGACTTTGATGGGAGAGAGCAAACTGCCACACAATTGCTTCTCCATTTCTTTCTGTTCATAAGAGCCCTGGTTGCTCTCCACTACTAAATGTTTGTATTGGATTTCAATGCTGAGTTTTAGGTAGACCTGCGGTGAGCCTGCCACAGTGAGCAGGGCGTTGTGACTACTTTAGGACAGCAGCCTGTTAGGTTTAGAGAAAACAGAAATCAAAAAGTATTTTACTTTTTAAAACACTGTAGGTCATGGCAACAAGGACTCATGTTATTGCAGAGTCCACGTGTCTGCATATGTGAATATGTATGTGTCTCTCATGTGTGAGTGTGTGAGAGAGGGATTAATGAGACAGAAGACAGGAAGAGAGAAGAGAGGAAAAAAAGAGTTGTCAGCATGAATGAAACTGGAGAGAGATTTCTCTAAGGAACATATATTTCACATATTAAAGAAACATATGTGAGGCTATATAAAGGGAAGCTGAGTACTGCCAGCCATGGAACTAAAAACACACACATATTGTGTATATATGTGTATGTACTTAGATTTTCTTTTTGTTAGTAGTTCTTTTGGAATGGGAGGGAAAGGAAGCAAGTGCCATTTTTAGCAGCAATTCCGTTGGATTCACAACCCCTCCCGGCTCTCCTGACTGCGCCAATTACCCTTGCTTAGTTCTTCATTACCCGGGCTGGTTGACCTGCTTCTGTGCATAATAAGGTTAATCGTAATGAAATGAAATATTTGATTTTATTAATTTCTTATCCAGGATGGCTCCAGAATTCTCACCAATGCTAGGGCATCAGGTAATAAGGTTCTTCTGCTAAGTTTGCTCCCTTTACTGTTGTCTCCGTGGGAATGGCAAAATTACTGGCTCGTGCATAAGCAAGAACTATTAGTATTGTATTTCGGTAAAACACACGCGCTCTGCGCGAGCACACACACACACACACACACACACACGCACGTACACGCACACACACACTTAGACAATCAGTGCTAGTGCATTTCAGTCCAGCTGCCCTCTGCCATTGCTATAGGTAGAGATGCTAGCTAGCATGCTTCCTACCCAGGGTGCCTTGGCTCCTGAAGGAAAAAGTAAGTTATGGTTGAAGGGTGGGGTGGGAATGGTACTGCTAAGGTTTAGACACATTGCACCCACCTCAGGAGCCTATATCCCCTGCTGATATCCACTGGGCTCCCAAAGGTGAAAAGGACAGCTTTACACTGAGAGGATTTTTGACAAAGCAATTCAAGTGTAAACAGATAATTCACAGTTGATTCATAGACTCAAAGGGCATATAATGAGTTCATGGAAGTAGAGAAAAATTAGAATATTCGTGCAAAGACAAGGATGAAATAAATATGGTTAAAAAGAAAAAGTTAAATTTTGAAATGAAGAAATTGAGAGAGAGAGAGAGAGAAAGAGGAGAGAAGAGAGAGAGAGAGAGGAGAGAGAGAGAGAGAGGAGAGAGAGAGAGAGAGAGAGAGAGGAGAGAAAGAGAGAGAGAGAGAGTGAGAGAGAGAGAGAGAGAGAGAGAGAAGAGAGAGAGAGAGAGAGAGAGAGAGATCCTGGAAATATAGTTGGAAATTCTACATAAAATTGAATCTAAAAGGCATTCTGTTTAGTCACAAAACTAGTTCAATAGCTAATGTTTCTAAGAATATTTTATTATATATACAATTCTAGACACCGCGGGAGAGAGAACACAAATATGATATCCCCAGTAAATAGATAGATTAGTAAACTGACATAAAATGTGTCTTTTGTGTGTTTAAAGTTTGGAAAAAAAAACAGCGTTTTTCTCTGAGACCGTCCAAAATTATTCCTTGCTGTTTGTGAGAAGATGAAGGGAGCTGAATCTTCGCTTTTCATTTGGGAGTCATAAAGACAATAAAAGGAAAAGGAGAGGGAAGAAAGAAGGAGAGCTTGGAAGTAAAAGGTGGCTTTTGTTTTGTATAAATATTTTAAATTCTGTAGCAAAGCTTACTAATATTCTTAATCATGAGACTTTAAAATTCGATTTCCTTCTCCTGGACGATACTCAGAAAAAGACAAAACAAAACTAAACAAAAAACAATAAAAAACAGCTTACAATAAAAAAAAATAAGGGAATTAAAAGAAACGAGTCTATAAAAGTCTGAATAAATGGAGAATTAACTTTATTTAATGTCAGTCTACTCAATTTTGATGTTTTTATGCCTTTTACTCAATTTTGATGCTTTTATGCCCCTCCACATAGATGCCTGACATTGGCATTTACTGACTTCTTTTGGTATCAAAATATATTCTTTTGTCTTTCAAATTTATGTAGACCTTACTTGTGCCTTCAAAAAAAAAAAATCCTTTTGGCTAACAGGGTTAAAAAACAGACATACAAAAAACAAAACAAAAAGTAAATTGTGATAGCAATTAGGGTTCTCAGTGAGCATGCTCAGTGGGTCTCTCCTGGTTGCTAGGCAACCAGCTGAAGGTGTGTGGCATAGAAGGGTCTAATGTAAAAATACAAGTACCTTTGACATGGATCTCACCTGATCCACAAGCCCATGCTCACTTATCGAATTAAATGTGGAATATCCTTTCGTGGTTTTTTTTTTTTTTTTTTTTTTTTTGGTTCCTTTTGGGGAAAAGGTCGGTGAGGATGGGCAGGGGTGCAAAGAGTGAGGCCTAGTGTCCTAGGTCTAAGAGCCCCAGGGCGAACTTCCAGCAACAGCCTTTGGAGTTTGAATTGAGTTGCAGTTTTACAGCGTGTGCGTGCGGCCATTTATTTTTCATTTTGGTGGTGGTAGTTAGGTCTTACCCACCGCACGTGGGCTGCTCAATATGCCACGGCACCATTCTAATCCTACCCTGGATCAGGGTTACAGCGCACATCGGGAATGTAAGCCTTTCAAATGAATCCATTTTCGCGTACTCGAGTCATATAACAGAAAAATTCCAGTTAAACCACATTGTTAAATTAAAGGCTGCAGCCCCGTATTCCAGAGCTCGTTCGCACGCTCCAAGGTCCTGCTGAAGGCAGCGCCCACAGCGGTGCAGAGCAAGGCGGCAGGACAAAAAGGGATGAAGTTCTAGAACCTGCACAAAACACTTGTCTCTGGCGAGTTCAGCGCCATCGCCACCAGCACCTCTAAGTAGCAGCCCTACCAAACACCTGGTTGGGTCCGCCGTGACAGCTCACTGTCTCTCCAGTGGTAACAATTTAGAGGCAGAGTGCTAAACAAGATATATACATGATGTCAAATATTGGCTGCGTACATCTAAGCCAATCACTTCTAAATAAATTAACCATGGCACTGCCTAATACGACCCACCTGCTTTCTTCTCTGCGACGCCTCAGACCCTACCTGAACCCCCCTTTGATTAAATGTCAAAAGCTTGCCTTGTGCCTGCAGATTTCACTGAAGGCGGATACAGAAAGGTCCCTCCTGTGACTCCATAAAGCTGAAATAAATTCCACCGGCATCTTGTAAATTTTTATTTTCTACAATGACTGCAGGCTCCATCTGCGGCCCAGCTGTTATTAGAACGGAAGGCGCTGGCCCTCCTGCATCACAAAACAGCGTAGAGCCGTAATTGCCAGTGGAAGAGATTAAGTGTAGACACTAAAAATGTTTACTCGCAATGAATATGCATAACGATGGGTAGGAAACAGCGCTGGAAGATTAAAAAGGGAGAAGGGTTTGTTTACAAGGCTGGGAAAAAAAAAAAAGTGGAATGTCAGTTGGCCCCGAGCCTGAAATAGGAACGAAAAACCTTTGGGCAAGGCATTAGGGAGAAAAACAGATGGTTTGTGAACCTTTTATTAGATAGAAAAATCATTAATCAAGCCCAGGCTGGAAATGGCAGGGTTTTTTGTAGTTCATATTTTAGTTTATTTTTTCTTAAAGTGACAGTATACTCTTTTTTTTGTCTTTTTTTTTTTTTTTTTTGAAATCATCATCTATGAACATCAGTCTATAGCCACCACTTTGCAGACTCTGCACAAAGCCAACTTCACTTGTGGGTTAATGTGAGCACTGGTTTGTTCGACCCTAGAAAATTCCTCCAAAGGGTTTCACATTTCAGCACCTGTTCTGCCTATATAGCAATTAAAAAAAATCCAAACAAACCAAAACCAAAACCCTACAGCATGGGGATATCCATTTTTCCATTCATGAGACACTTCTTTGCTTTTGGAAAATGAGGAAGAAACCCAAGAAGAGGAATTTTTTCCTTTCTTCTTCTTCTTCTTCTTCTTCTTCTTCTTCTTCTTCTTCTTCTTCTTCTTCTTCTTTGCATGTAAGGCCTTGTGGATTAGGATGATTCATATACATTTAAAAAATATGTAATATGAATAAGTACAAATTGATTCATCTCCAGAGAGGGAATCCATACTGTTTCTTTGGGGAAAGCCGTGCAGAGAGTGGACAGACCACAACTGAAATTGTAACTCCCACAAAATGAATTTATGCCCACTGGGCTTGGAGAACTTGTGTTTTACATTTTTGTTTATCATGGTTGTGAAACTCCTAGGGAAGGGACTATTGTGGAGAACAACAATATCCTGGAATTAATGATGCACAGCCCATCATTTGCTATTAGCCAGTTTGCAAACCCTAGGAAATGTCCTGTGCCAGGGGCGTTACTCTTTCAGTGAAATGTGTGCAACATCCAAGCACTTTTATATCCACATCCTGTGGATACAGAGACATATACCTATTTACGCATATGACCTAAGTAACACAACACACACATACACACACACACACACACTCACACACACACACACTCACACACTTTTTTGTTGTTGTTGTTCAACTGTATTTGTATGTTTAAGACTTAAAAATTATTACTGAATTTCAGTGGGCTGGTATCAGGAATGGAAGCCAGGGTGAGGAATATCACAATAAAAATGTAATCTTGATAGTTTGGTCCCAGGCTCTTGCCATGATCTGCCATATACTTGATGCTAGCAGGTCATGGGAATTATAGGGAGCCACCTTTCAGTTTAACTGTAAAAGATGGCTGTTCCTTCTGAGTGCATTTCCAAGTGGGATGGGGACATTGTATCTGGTTATTTCTCCTTTGAGCCAAAGTGATACAGGCTGGCCATGCTACTGTGGGGTGGGAGTGGGTTGGCAAGCAATTTTTAAAAAAAGAAACTGGAAAGTAGCTGGAAAATATCTTGTTTGTGTCTTTCTTCATCTCCTGGGAAGTGTTTTTAAAACAAATTCACTTGCTGGTAAATATCAGCAATCCATAGGAATCTATTCTTGGTAAAAGTCCTTCTAGGTAATCCACTAGCTTCCTCTACTCTCTGACCATGAGAGAAATGGTAGAGGTGAACACCAGAACCCCCTACCAAGTCCTCATCCCCCGACCCTCCTCTGATGGTTACACCTGTCCTCTTCCTCCATTTGAAACAGCCACATTAAAATAAAACGAGGTTTACTAAGCGCAGGTGTCTGTGATGATGTCATTACTACTCTCTGAAGACCCTTCTTCCAGACATCTAACTCCTTTCTTCCTTTCTTCTTTCCTTTAGTGTTCTTCGCAAACTTGGAGTGAATGCCACAGAGGAAGGAATGGCAGAGAATGGTGGTAGTCTGCTCTATGGATCCCCAAGCCTTAACAATCTCCTTCTTCATCTTGGTCAGACTTACATTTTGTTTTTACTTATTATCTTTTTAAACAGAGCCTTATTTACTACATAGCCAAGGCTGGCATTGACCTCCTAGCAATCCTCCTGCCTCAGCCTCCTAAATATTGGGATTACATGTGTGAGTCATTAAGCTAGGCTGTGGCCTGACTTATTGAAGAAACCAAAATCCCAAAACATGGCTGGTATTCTCCTTTAAAAATACTCACAGCGTGGTTAACGTTTTCTGTTTTCTGACATTCTTTCTCTAAAGAGATGCTTAAAGGAAAAAAAAAAAAGAGTTTCCTGCCACAAAAATGACATTAATATTTCGTAAATCAAGAACTAAGATAATGTTTTGGCTGCTACTAAGACGTTTACCTTATGTCGTTTATCTAAATGCTTTTTGATTAAAACATGACACAATTTTTGGACAGGCTTTCACCGGAAAAGATAATTCCAAGAACATCCTTGTTTCAGAGCCTAAAATTCTTTAATATGTTCTGCAGCAGAATTCACTGTGGAGCAAGCGGACTTTCGGCTCATTGAGAAAGACTTCCTAAATGATAAATCCCCTCTAGCTTGCCTGTATTCAATCAAGTCACATATGAAAGTCAAGGAGAAGCTTTCAAATTAAAAGCATGTCAATGTGTTTGTAAATTTTCAAGTCACTATAAGTTTAATAAAGATTTCTAAAGAAAAAAATATTTTTTTTTAACACTGACCTGTTTACTTGCTCAAAGAACTTTTTTTTTTTTTTTTTTGGTATTAAAAAGGGAAAAATATTCCCCTACCCAGTTTATTTTTTTTTTTTAAGTAATTAAGCCCTCTTGAGCAGGCATCTACTGGGAGAAGAATTGAAAGACCACAGAAGTGGTTATGAACTTTAGAGCTGTTTACTTCTCTGAGATACTGGAGAAAGGATCAAGTGTGAGAGGCTGTGCTGGATGGGGGCAGTGTGATGCTCTGACCTGTTCCAGAGTACTTTTTTTTCTTACAAAATGACTTATAAGGTTGGTACTATAATTCTAAGTCTTTATTTGCTTTTGTCTGTGACTATTTTTTTCTTTTAAAACCTTGAATTTTTCCCTCTACAGATTTGGAGGAAAGAAAATCATCTGTGGAGCAGTTATTTCAAATTGTTGAGGGGAATAAGAGTTGCAAAAAATAATGACACCATGGTTCTTCTATGCACTATTCAACAATAAATGGGAGACTAGAATTAAGACCAAGCTGCTTCTCTGGGGACCAGCTCTTCTTCTGACTTTTTGGATCATGGGGAATGACCTAGACAGCTCTCCAGTGTTGCGTTAATAGCTTGGGAATAAACTTTGGCCAGCAGGTGAGTCTCTGGAAGGGACATAAGGGATGGAAGCTGGTTGAGGCTGGAGGACCTGGGCTGGTCACACAAGGAGAAACAGGCAGGACTGCTGAGCTGCTCTATGTTACAACACTTCATTAACCATGATGGCTAAAAAAAGAGGAAGCCCTAATAGTCTTAGGTTATTATGGAAATTGGTTTTAAACACGAGTTCTTCGTGCGACAATAACAGAAAAGCAGCTATGTGTGGACTGGCTTGTGCACAAAGCCCAGACATCATGTTCAATGATAAAGTGATGGTTAGTAGGGAGCATTTTTCTTTCATTTCTTTTTCTTCACATTTATATACAATTTGTAGAAGACAAACTTCATCATAACACCTGAAAGATCAGGTGCTTTAGCAAGATCATGTTCCCCAGAAAGATTGAGATACCATCAATGCAAGAAATGAGTGTATTTCTACGAAGAGCTAGATAGATGTCCACACAGCGGCCTTTACCTTCAAATTTAACAGCAGCTCAATATTTTTAGGTTGCAGTTGCCGAAATTTTATCATTATGCAAGCAAAAGACTTTCAAGATAATCTAATTTGGATGCAACAATTTTGTATTAATAAAAATCAATGTATAAATTAAGAGCACAAATTTTCCATTCTATCGTTTAATGAAAACAATATTTGGAGTTGGAAACTTCAATTCTCAAAATACATTCTCTGTGTTCTTGCCCTCCTACAAAGAAAAATGTGAGTGAAGGAGGCATGACTGTGTTCACTGAGGTTATTACAAAAGGGACTTCTGTTTGTTTGTTTAATTATCAGAATATTTAAAGAAGGAAAGATGCAAAACATATCAGGATATGATGAGGACATTTGTCTTTCCAGATCTGGAAGGACTGGCTGGAGGCTTTCTTGGCTGTATGAAATCTGTGATTCCTGGTGTAGATATAAACTGTATTTCTTTCTTTTTCCCCCCTCTTCCTTCCTTCCTTCCTTCCTTCCTTCCTTCCTTCCTTCCTTCCTTCCTTCCTTCCCCTCTCCCTCCCTCCCTTCCTTCCTCCCTCCCTCCCTCCCCCTCTCTCTCCATCCCTCCCTTTTTTCCTTTCTTTCTTTTTCCTGCTATGGAGGTGGGAAAGGTTTCTTCCTCAAAAGTTTAGAATACAAGACAAATGCTTACGGATTTCTTCATATTAATAATATGAATTGAAAACGCAATTCCCTATGAGACCGGGACTGACTTGTAGGCTTGTCCAACCATGGCCTGAGGATGCATGTGGCTGAGGACAGCTACAAATGTTGCTTAGAACAAAATCATAAAGTTACTTAAAAATCTAAGTTCCTTTTTGGTTTTCTTTTTGTTTTATTTGGTCTTGTAACTCAGTTGGGTAGTTCTGGAGGGTGAATCTTGTAGATGACAGTCTCCTGTCTCAAACCACTAGTTTGTCTGGCAGCATTTCAGAGCCTCTCCCTTACTCAACAGACGGTTTATGAGGATGTATTAACTGTCTACTCATGAAGCAAGACAGGTACTTAGGGGTTTCTTTTGACCTTTGACATGGACTTGAAGTGGATGTAAGCTGATTTATTTATTTATTTATCTATCTATCTATGTATCATCTATCTATCTATCTATCTATCTATCTATCTATCCTTTGGATGACCTTGGTTTTGTAACTGGGAAAAATGAAACCATAGCTTGTCAATAGTTCTGTCAATTCTGGAGCTGTCCAAGTTCATTGACTTTGTTCAGGGCCATCTGTCAGTCACTGAGAGGGATATTGAAAGTGAGATCCACAATATTAAAAAGGGAAACGCGGCCAGGCAGTGGTGGCGCACGCTTTTAATCCCAGCACTCGGGAGGCAGAGCCAGGTGGATCTCTGTGAGTTCGAGGCTAGCCTGGGCTACCAAGTGAGTTCCAGGAAAAGGCGCAAAGCTACACAGAGAAACCCTGTCTCGAAAAACCAAAAAAAAAAAGAAAAAAAAAGGGAAACGCTCCTAGGAACATGACTGAGCATCTGCCACCATCACAGCCATGATTACTGCTGGTGGGCACAGCCTCACCTTCCTTCCAGGAAAAGAACCATTGGCATAGACAACTCTCAGAAGCTATCTCTACATGGCCTACCCATGTTCTCCCCTGCACATCTGTAACACACAAGACTACCCAGCTACAGTAAGATTAACAACCCTGCATTTATTTGCCTTGGTCTGTAAGTTTTAACTCGGCTAGAGTTCATGGCATGAGGAGGTTTTCAATGAAAACACTCTGTATTGGCTTGAGTTTTAACCTTGACAATACATTAAAATTGTCTGTGGATTTGTATTTTAGAACATATACAGATGTATGGGTCAACTGAATCAAAATCTAGGTGCAGCACTCAGATACCTGCGTTGTAATAAAGCTCTATCAGTCATTCCAATGCATACGCAGATTCAAAACTACCACCCGGTGTTGTCTCATGGACCAGACACATACACATCCTTTAAGATATGTGCAGTGTGAATTCTGTGCTGCTGGTTCCCCAGTTGAGCTCGGAACACCCGTGAAGTAAATGTTATACCATTAGTTGGAAAGAATTAATATGCTTCTAGGAGTGCTCGGTTTATACTCCGAAAATAACTTAAAGACCCAATAATTTCAAGCTTTGGAGCAGGGGCATAGTTGTCAGAATATACATGACTATTTAACGGATATTGTGGGAATATCCAAAATGACTTTGCAATATGTCTAAACAGCTTTGCCACGTTGGTTCCATTTGCTGTTTTCTGGTCTCAGTTTCTAGACTTGGCCAGTGTTTTCTGTACTACACCTCCCTCATCTTCAAGGCAGCTCTGTCCCCGAGGACTTGTCTGAGTCCTGAGAAAGGTTGAGACTGCAGAATGAACAGTCTCGTGGCCCTTTAAAATACACTACGTGAACGTTCAGGTTACAACGTCTTTCATTCACAAACTGCACGAGGCTGCAGTTCATTCCAAAAACAACTTGCAATTTTTTTTTTAAAGTCTGTTTTTAAAATGGAAAGAGAAATGTGGAATGATAAGGTCCTCTGGGGGTGTAGATCATCCCTGGGAATGACTTGGAATGAGTTTTCCTGATGAATTATGGGAGCATGGACACATACCCTGTTTTCCTTCTCAATTCAGCTAGATTTTCACATAGACGCCTGTTTGCTTCAGATCATTCATTCTGTTCACACTCCCTTTGCTAAAGCCTCTGAAAGGAAACATTGGCTCAGAGGTCCCATCCCAGGTGTGATGTAGGTCTCTGGAAAGACAGTTCTTGTCTGTGAGGAAAGTCTGCATCTCATTTTTCCTTCCTAAGGAGCTGCAGAATGAGAGAACTGCTCTCCACATCCCAGATGTTGTAAACCAGAATTTTGGAATGTTTGAATTAAAATCCAATCCCCTGAAGTTCAGCCAAGCAAACCAAACATTCACAAAAATGTACTGTGCAATAGTTCATGTGACTTCCTCAGTGAAGTGCATCCTAGGCTATGTGACTCAGTCCCCAGTGAAACGACACACTGCACTGTAGATTTTATAACAACTCAGCTGCAGGATGCTAGAAATAAGGCTCCAGTTTGTGTTTTGTTGAGAGATCAAAGTTCTGGAAACATATTTTAATGTTGATTGTTTTTATAAGATTCTTAAACTTTGTTGTTTTACTTAAAAAAACAAAATGGCAAGTCTACAAAATCCTTATATTCAAGTCTAGCAAAAGCTTTCTACAAGGCACTGCCACTTACTCAGGAAGACTAGTATTTTGAAGAATATGTGTCTTTGGGGATGGAATTAGTCACTATCATCTTGTCCAAATGTAAGCAGATCATGCTGGGAGATGTAAATATCCACCATTTAAAATCAGCAGAGAGACAGGCTAATATATATTTAATAAGAAATGCTTTCCAGGGTTTATGTACATCTCTGATGCTGGATTTTAATATGTACAGATCTCAGTTCTCCATCCTTTCTTCTGCTCACTGTTCACCTGTGTTTGTATAATGGAAACCAGTTACTACAGCTCTGGCTAACATCTGTCTCATGCATGTGTGATTACAAGCCATTTTAGCAACTAGTAAAACTACAGGTGTCTGGGTTTGAATGTAACCATTTAAAAAGAGGGGTTCATGGGCCTCTGATTATTATTTTTTATGGCTGGCAGTGTTTCTGCCATGGACTGCCAGCTCAAGGGTTAAATATACCTCTGTTGTACATCTGGTAAAATCTCCAAAAGCCACTTGGAAATTAGGTTTTGAAACGTTGATTCCATACCATTGTATCCATCTTTGTGGTATGCATAGACAAGCCATTCTGCTGTTTCCACATATCTCTGACAAGACACAGGGAACTGGATTGGGAATACTGGATGCTAAGGTCGCTAAATGTGTGTATTGGCTTGCTTACTCTCTGTGGCTCTTTTATAGTATAATAGAGACCATGTTTACCATCCCATCACTTTGATAAATAATGTTGGCACAAGTTTCCATAGCCACTGTAAAATGTCCACCAGTGTCCTACAATCAGACATCCAGTCCTGTACAAGCAATAAGAATGTGACTTGGAAATGTCTTTATCTTTCATCATTGAAGTAAGGGTTCTGAGAATAAGTCTCACCACTACTGAAATCAACTATTTACTAACATAAATCTTTGAAGGGAACGATAGTCATGCAAAAAATACAAGTGGCAGTAATGGACATAACTGATTCACAGATTAATCTGGTTAGATAAAAATAGAGTTTTAAAATTTAAGAACTGCTATTGCAAGGTACTGAGCTCGGCACACACGGTAGGAAGGGCAAGGAAAAATTCAATTACAAATGTGACTTTGCTGTGTGGTAATGGGAACAGGTTGAGCTGCTGTATTTAAGGCTCTGCTGACATTTCTATTACGAATATAAGCATCATTTTCCAGGGATTTATTGTTTAGCCATAACAAATTTTAGACAGGATCATTTATGAATTTCTAGGGCTTGGCTCCCAAACCAGATACTTTTTTATTTACTTCCTTTAAATTAAAAAGGAGACTTTATGTGTTCTGGATGGTTGGAAACAAATTAATAGTGAGAACTGGGAAAGTTTTCTTTGTTAAATAAAATGTGGCCATTTCATGGGTGCAATAGAGACTTTAGTTAATTTCTTGGTGTGATAGTCTCATTTGCCTCTTATCTGGAATAGCTTGGTGATGCTTCTGAGGCTGGGATGGAATCTGGGATTGATGGCACCCCAAACGTATTAGTCCCCATATGCTAATTAGTTATTCAAATAAGAGAAAACATTTCTTTTACTTATAATAGCTTCAAAATGCTTAATAAAAAGACAAACCTTCTAGAATGTGTAAAAAACATATGACGCCAGTTTTACTTTTTGATGATATTTTAAGCATGTCAGGCCTTAGTTAAAACCCTCAAAATTAAGGTGTATATTGAATGTGCTTGGAAACCCGACTATCTCAGCTTTTCCAATGTCCCTTTATGCACGGTCCAGCTTGGAAGCTGGCCTCCACTTTCTTTCTCAATCCCTCTTGGCCTACCTACCTTTTTATCTTACCATTCAACCTATCTTATCCGTATCCTTCCCACCGAAATACCTGTACTAGCTCTAAAATGCTTTCCTGATCTACCGTATAGAAATGGCTTCCCATGAGTACTGAACACATTTCCTTCACCATTGTTTTCGCTTTGTGTGTCTTCTTCATGAATGACATGTGAACGAGGCACACAGTAAGTATTCATTCAGGACTTAAGTGAATGAATGAACAACAGCTATTAGAGAAAACTCTATTAGGACCTGGCGACCAATAAATGCCAGTATGACAGACAATATATTAAGGGAGATTCCCTGTATCCCTGGGAGATCTAAGTACATCGAAGGGTAAATAACATTTCGAGCAAAAGTCCAACAGAAGAAAAATTGAGTTGCTTTCGTAGGTCATCTCCCTCTCATTCATCAAGGCCAGAAACACCAGGCTGGCCTTGCTGAAAGCCATTTCCAGGGTGGTGTGTTGGTCAGGTAGTACATACCTGCCCCATGCCTTTCTTGTCTCACATTAGTCATGAACAGCAAACCACTCCACTAAAAGATCCATGATTCTAACTGTATCCATCTGTATTAGTCAGGGTTCTCTAGTGGAGCGACTGATGGAATGAATATACGGTAAAAGAGGGTTTATTAGATGGCCGTACAACACAGTTCGGATAGTGCGCTGTTTCACACCAGAGAGGCTGAGAGTCTGGTAGCTCCCTGGTCCGTGAAGCAGGATGCCTCAGCAGACCCAATCCAGTTCTAGAGGCTGGAGGACTCACGTTGGAAGGCTGAAAAAGCCATTTCTAAATAGTAATAAAATCAATGAGTTTATGAACGGGGTGGATAAACTCGACCGGGAGACGAGAAGGCACTGGGAAAAAGCAAAAGCTTTTCCCTTGGACCTCCTTATGACTGGGACACCACAAGATGGTTTCATCTACAGGATCCTTCATGGGCTGGCAATGAACCTCCCAATATGCAGATAAGAGCCTGTGAACCCACCATTTGGAAATCTTTGGTAACTGACGAAGGAAACATTTAATGATCGGGGCCAAATCCTTGAAGTTATTCTGTGCTTCCCAGACCGCTCCTGCTTCCTCTTCTCCTACCTCTCCCACATGCCTTGTGCCAAGTTTCATGATTAATTTCTGCCTACCCTGACCTCTGTGTGGCCCGGACTCCCTGTCTCCACTTTCAGAAGAACTCTTACTGACTCAGGTTCAGCTCCAGTGATGCAGTTTCTAAGCCCCATCCTCTGCTGAGCTCTGAACCTACTTGCTGGGAGGCACTGTGTCGTTTGTATCTTTGTGCATGCCTGTGTCTCACCACGCTTTGAACTATGGTGAGCGCTCTGTGTTTTCAATGCTATCAGCTTACCTTTCCCTGAAAACAGTTGTATCTATTTACATCTGGTGCCATCCTGCATTCCTTTCTATATTGTAACTGATCGCCTTGTGATGAATTAAAGCACACCTTTCAGGTGGATAATATACCTTAATGAGACGTGCATTCCTCAGGATAAATAAATGAGTAAATAACTCCAGAAAACACTAGCAGTCATCAGCTAATAATGTGCTTCGAGTTGATGATACATCGAATGGTAGACAGATGCCAGGAAAACTCTCGGTCATTGTTTTCACGCCTCAAATACATTGATTAGTGAGGGAAAATGTCTAGTTTTTTTGAAAGATATTTTTAACCTTTGTTTGTTTAATTTTAAGATAGTCTGCTGTTGAATGGTCTTTATATTACATATAATAATACCCTTAGTGTTGCTAGTTTTATTTAAGTTTGGAAATTCATGTGGTGCAAAATACCTGTTGAATAAGTCATTACCTCTCTCTCTCTCTCTCTCTCTCTCTCTCTCTCTGATAATAATCTACCATTCAGAAAAGGTTAGAAAAACTCTATTTTTTTATTAACTGTTTTTTTTTTCTTTTAAAACAAACTCCTTTTGTAAAGAACAAAAGTAGGCTTGAACTTAACTTTGCAGGGTGTCTGGACTGTAAAAATTAAAGTATGAACCAAGCTACCCAATGAAAAGAAACAGGGGGTCTCTTTCATTTGGGAGAGAGACTTTCCAACACTGCACCCCCAGACATGCATTCATTTTTATATTTCATGCATTTTAAGAGGTGCTGTTGCAACTCCAGCACCTTAAACACTAATCCTTCAAGGTTTAGTTTTTTTCCTAAGGCTAGGAATCTGAATTTTGGGTTGATGAGTCCATTCTCAAGACTTGAGCACCTACATATTTTGATACGTAGACTCTTATTTTTGTAGCTCCTTCTGCAGATGTTCTAACCTCGTCTAATGCCGAACTCTATGTAAGGCATAGAATTGAACATTGTCTGATCACCTGTCCCCGACTGGAGCTCTCAGAGGACATAGGTGGGAAGGGGCGCCCATCGTAGACTGATCGCTCTAGACATTCTGCATTACAGCATTTGGCAGACGGGAATGTGCTTATTTTGTGTTACAAACAGACACACAAAACCAAGAGGATGGAAAGGACCTCTTTAGCCCGAGCTGGTCAGGAGCACACATCATAATTTTCTCAATGCTGGTGTTTCTGAATCATCAGCTCCCTCTTTTCAGTGCTGTAAGTTTGGGGTTTTCCTCCTTGGTAAACACAGTGATCTCTCACTTGAAATGATTTTTGTTCCCTTCTGAGCTTGGCAATGAGCTGGAGGTAAGCACAGCTGCATGACTGTTGAGCCTGCTTCCTTCCAGATGCTGTGGACCTAGACAGCAGCTCTTTCATCCGAAGAGCTCCAGCTGAACCAGGAAGCCAGGCTCAGGACTACCTGCATACATTTTTTTAGCATCACCAGCCAGCTTTGCTAACAGATTTGTAGGGCTGCATGTGTTCAAATTCAAGAGCGACACATTTCATAAGGGATACCCAGTGAAGTACAGCATGGTGGGAGTATCCTGAAGCTCTGCAAATGGGCCAACTAGATCCAATTGAAAAGATGGAACTACTTTGCATATTGTCTAGAAGGATGCTTCCCAGAGGAAATTTCTGAAATGATGGAAAAATTGGTACAGTCCTGTATGGCATCTGCTGGGACCACAGGGTGGCCGAGCGGGAAAGGCCGCTACTCTGACTGGGGAAGTGAGTTTTAAGTTCCATGAAATCTAAATGTAATTAGTCAAGTGATTGCCAAGGCCTCATTGGGTGAAGCAGCTCCACAGTAACACACAGTTTACATGTGATAGGACAAAAGATTTGTAAATTCAATGCAGTGAGTCATTTCCCAATATTCTCACATTCAACAGCCATCTTATGTCTCCTCATGGGTAAACTCAATGTAATGAAGCAAAGAATCACGGTCTCTGTGATACTCTGGCTGGAAGAATTGCTTGTGGAAACAGTGTTGCCACAGATGAATAGTGAAACTGCCTGCCACATTCCCATTGTGGTAACCTGCTAATGTGTGTCTTAGAAAAATCAAGTGTCTGAGGCCCAAGAATTAGATGTGATTTTTGACTCAACTGTTTTCCGAATGACCTTGAGTACTTAAATTAACTCTTGGAATTTATGTCATTAATTGATTTTTATTTTATTTGTATGGTTGTTTTGCTTGCATGTATGTATGCGTACCGTGGACACACAGTGTCCACAGAGGCTGTCAGATCCCTTGGTACTGTAGTTACAGATGGCTGTGAGCCACCACATGGGTGCTGGGAGTTGAACCTGAGTCTTCTGGAAGAGTAGACAATGCTCCTAACCACTGAGCCCTTTCAGTGGTTATTTTTTATTTCATTTTTTAATAATCTCGTATTACATTCTATTTTCTGTCTGTACCATTTAGCTGTACACCAATACTGCTGAACCACAGAACAATATCAGAAGCCATTGGCCTAAAACAGCACTTACTTCTTCCTGCTCATGAACCTGAATGTGCTCAAATTATATGCATTATTCATATCTGACTAGGCTTAACTGGGATTGGCCCCAAGCTCTAACTTAGACCGTGTCTGCTCCCTGTGATTATCATGTTTCTGGTACCTGTACATCTCTACTGTGGGAATGCTGTTTCCATATTTTGTAGAAGAAATGCAGAAGAGCAAGCAGAATTATACAAATCAATTTTAAGTCTCTGTCTCTTCCTTGCTTGCCTATACGTGCTTGAGCAAGCCAAGTCAAGGTTTTACTCCTCCAATCAAGTGTGAAGAAAGGATGGCTTTGCCAACAACCTCACAGTCCTCATTCTCCACGGCCATATCTAGTTGACGTCTGTTCATTGATAAGCCGAGTGCTCATTTGTAAAATGAAACTAGTAATAATGATGCTGCCTGGCAACATTACTGTAGGATTATTTAAGACCTTAAAACAAAAGAAAAGGTTCACATTGGTTGAATACATTGGGTGCATGATTTTATTTCTTCTAAGCAATGTTTTCTGTCACATTTTATTCATAGAACAAACTCCTAAACATGTATTTTTTTAAACCTAACCTGAATGATGCTGTTGAACTTGAATTTATAATCTCTTCCATATCAATTGAATTACTTAGTGTGCTGTCATGAAAAGGTAAGCCAATTACCTGCTGGAGCAGCATTGGGGTTGACTCTCCAGTATCCATTCTACTCTTTCCAGCTCCAAAGGAGGTAACAATATAGTTAGGGAGACTGATCTTAGCTTGAAGGACAGGCCAGGTTGATCTGTGAGTAGTCTCAGTTTCCATGCTGGTCCTTAATTTAAGGACTAAACATATAATGTGGTTTTGTCCGAAGAGTCCTCTTATAGGGTAACTAGAGGTTTTTAAGGATGGGAAGTAATTCTTTGTCACTAAATGTGAATTAAGATGCAAGTATTTCCATTGTGGCTAGGTTTCCTGCTATACAGGGTCAGAGAAAGGTTAAGCTAAGAGCCTCACAGGGAGAGAGGGCTGCAGTCTTGGGAAGTCCTTGCCCAAGTCTACACTACTCTTGAACTTTGAGCAATGTGGTTATTAATTGTTTTAATTATTTCAAACATTTTGAAACAGTATTAAATAGTTTTCTCTCTTTTTCTTTCTGTCCAGACTATCTCTTTTTCTTTCACTTTCCTTTTTTTTCTTCTTCCATTCATTAGTATGAGGAAGAAGGAGCACACGCAGTTGTGACCAGGCATTAGGAAAACAACAACAGCAACAAGTTTAAGAAGCATTTTTTCAGGAGTTGAGAACAATTGCAAAGTGAATTGATTGTTTTCACAGAACTCTATCTCTAACATTTGGCAGCTACAGATACAATTAGAGAGTGAAAGAGCAGAAAGAATGGACATGTATTCAAGCCTGTCTGCAGACCACTGGTACAGTGGAACACAAAGTGTCATTCAGGTTGAAGGCACAGACCCACCAGATTCTAACTCAGGAGGCAATGGTCAGCTTGTATGTCACAGACATAGGGACATGCTTAGCCAGGCTCACAGTGGGGAGTCAGGGACTGAGGGAAGCCCATGGGAGAGGCAAGGAAAAGCACCATTGCTGAGTCACTGCTACAAGTCTTAGTTTTATGGGGATCTGCAGGCCCTGGCAGAAGAGCTGATAAAAACACTTCCTTACAAGGAACTGAGCCAAGCCTTCTGATGATTGGATTTGTTTGTCTGTCTCTCAAATCGTGATAGAGCAGGAGAAAGAAGGCATCCTGAGACAGCCCTAGTGTTGTCTGGATGTCACTCTCAGCGGCTAAAGTCTGAAGAGCAGGCCCAGGCTATTAAATCAAAAGGCAAGGGAGGTTAAAAAAAAATAGAGGAAAAGCAAGAAGACAACAACAACAACAACAACAACAAAAAAGAAAGAAAATCTAATGTTGAACAAATGATTAAAATCAATAACCAGAGTAAGAATTAACTTAGTGGTACAGAGAAGAAGAAGAAGAAGAAGAAGGAGAAGGAGAAGGAGAAGGAGAAGGAGAAGGAGAAGGAGAAGGAGAAGGAGAAGGAGAAGGAGAAGGAGAAGGAGAAGGAGAAGGAGAAGGAGAAGGAGAAGGAGAAAGAGAAGGAGAGGAGGAGGAGGAGGAGGAGGAGGAGGAGGAGGAGGAGGAGGAGGACGGAGGGGGAGGGGAGGGGGAGAGGAAAGAAGAAGCAGAACTAAAGTGAGAATGCTTAGACTACCAAAAGACATCAACAAGAAGATTACACTTATTTAAGGGAAAAATAAGAGGCTGGAAAGATGGCTCAGTGGTTAAGAGCACTGGCTGCTCTTGCAGAGGACCTGGATTTAGTTCCTAGTTGCCACAAGGCAACTAACACCTGTTGATAGCTTTAGTTCTAGGGAATCTGATGTCCTCTTCAGTCATCTTTGGATGCCTGGTGCACATACATATATGTAGACAAACACACATACACATAAAGTAAGTAAATCTAAAAAAATAAAGCAGTCATGAGAGTCAAAACAATGATATCAAGATATGCAAAACGTAAGATATTTCTACTGCAAATATTATAACAAATGTTATAATATTTAGAAATATCTAAATCCAGATATACTTTAGATAAGACTAAGGAATAATTCAGGTCCCAGTACCAAAGCTTTAAGAAACATCTATCACTTCATATTTTCTTTATCTCAGAAGTTATAATAGGATGAAAAACTATAGTATTGTACAAAACTTTTTAAAGGAAAGTTAAATTAGTACAAATTATTTATAAAATACAGTCACACTATTGCTAGTAGTCTAATCTGGGGTCATCCTTGTGGATTCCTGGGAATTTCCCTAGTACCAAGTTTCTCCCTATCCCCATAATATCTCCCTCTATAAAGATATCTCTTTCATTGCTCTCCCACTCCATCCCTCCTGCTTGACTATCCCATTCCCTCATGTTCTCATCTCCAATCCCCTCTCCTCTATTGCCTCCCCATGCCCAGTTCACTCATGAAGATCTCCTTTGTTTCCCCTAATTCATGCATCCCTCTTAGGGTCCTCCTTGTTTCCTAGCTTCTCTGGGGCTGTGGGCTGTAGTCTGATTATCCTTTGCTTTGACAGTCGGTGAAACCTGCATGGGACCGAACTAGACCCTCTGCCTACGGGAGACAGTTGTGTAGCTGGGTCTGTCTGAGAGACCCCTGACAATGGGATCAGGATCTAACCCTGGTACATGAGCTGGCTTTCTAGATCCCATTACCTAAGGTCGGACACCTTGCTCACCCTTGATGCAGTGTGTGTGGGGGTGGGTGCTTGGTTCTGCCTCAACTGAATGTACCAGGCTTTGCTGTCCCCCCCATGAGAGGACTTACCCTTTTGGGGTGGGGGGGATGGAGGGGAATGGGGAGTGGGGGGATGGGGAGCAGGAGGAGCAGGAGGAGGGATGAGAGGGGGATCTGTGGTTGGTATGAAAAATGAATGAAATTTTTTTAAATTAAAAAAATATAGTCACACATCTTAAACGAAGTAACACCAAATTATTTCCACTGGCATATTTTTAAAAGCCTAAACAAATAGCTTACTTGAGGAACACAGAGACAATTTAGCACCAGAAATATGATAAAGTAATTTATATTAGCTGATGAACAAGATGTTACATATGATTATCTTAAGGAATATAGAATAAGTGAATAAAATTTCTACAGTGGTTTGTTATTTAAAAATAATAATCCAATGCAAAACAGAGAAAGTTAGGAAAAGAAGAAAATATTTCTGAGCCTGATAAATGGATCAGGAAAAGTCTTGAGTAAATATCATATACATGTCAAGTCCTGGGAGCTCCCCTTGTTGGTAAGGATAAACATAAAAATGGGGGTGTCCTATCAACAAGCTTCAGAATTTTACTCATAGTCTTAGCCAGTTCCACACAATAAGTAGAGGAAGAAGTTATTAGGAAGAGAAGGAAGAGGGGGGGTTGGTGCTGAAGGAGCGAGGCAAGGAAGACGAGGAGGAGAAGGGGATACATTCGAGAGCAACAGACAACACTTTCTTATTTGAAGAATATTAATCGGGGCACGCTGGTGCAGGCCTGGGTCAGAAGACAGCCAGAGACTGCAGAGGCCTGGTTGAGGGCCCGAGTGGGCACCACTATGATGCACAAGTGTGTGGTGGAGGGATGGGAGAGAAAGAGAATCTGAGCGGTTTGTGCATTACGAAGACATGCAGACCTGGTGTGAGAGGCCTTCACTGCCACCTGAGGTCATGGTAATATCTGGATTCGTGCTGCCACTGAGGGCCATGTCTGACTCTGTGGCCCTTCTGCAGCAAGGGTCTGTGTCTATATCTGCGGCCGGTGTCACCACCAAAGACCGTGTGGACCTCCTTGGTCTGGGCTGCCCGTCTGAGGTTCTGTTGATATCTGAGTACCACACTGAGCTGTACCAATCTATCCCAGGCCACCATATGATGGTGTCAGTGGTGACGCGGATGCAGGAGAGCTGGTCCCACCCCTTGCCCGAGCAACATGGGTGAGCTGCCCCTGCGCATAGGTGTAGGATAGCTGGCCTGATGGATGATGTAGGCATGAGAGACTGGTCCCAGACCCTTGCCTGCCACAGCACTTGGGAGAGCTGGGCCCACCTCTCATCCAGGCAGAGTGGAATAGCTGGCCCTGAGCATGGGTCGGATTAATATCTTTGTAATGTTAACTTTCCTCATATAAGATTGTGTTTTATCTTTCTAATTTTTATTGTCATTTAGTAACTTTTTTAGGTTCTCTACCAAGATACTTTCTAGGCATCTTTAACCAAGTGTATGTCTGCATTCGAGACTTTGAAACATCATCTAGTTAGCAGTTACATTAGGTTTGTTTATTTCATATGAAAATAAGCATGATTGAGTTTTTGAGTATTAATGGTTTGGGGTTTCATTCTCTTATTTGTCAGCCTTTCTAAATTTTCCTGTTCTAATAACTTGTCTATAAAGTATCAAGGCTTTTCTTATTTTCTTATAGAACAATTAATATTCTTTCTTCATAATTTTTCTTGATTCTTTGTGAATATCACATCATGTACCCCAATCCTACGCATTTCTCGGTCTTCCATATCTGCTCCCCCTTGTAATCCTCCCAAACAAAGAAAATAGAAAATAAGAATTAAAAAAAAAATCCATGGAGATGCTGTAGCTCCATGATTCAGGGCAATAGCAGCATATCCGAGAGGAGCCTTGGTGCGGGTCCAGTATTGATGGTGTAGTAGAAGCCACAGGCCTTGAACCAGACCAATGACTCATTGCAATAAACATTTGCAATTAAAGTGGTTGGACAAAAGGGTCTACTGTGTGACACACAGTAACTTCCATGGCCAGACCTTTTAGCTTTTTAGCTTTTTTTTTTTTTAACTCTTATTTTCTATTTTCTTTGTGTGTCAACTTGACACAAGCTAGAGTTATCAGACAGGAAGGAGCCTTAGTTAAGGAAATGCCTCCATGAGATCCAGCTATAAGGCATTTTCTCAATTAGTGATCAATGGGGGTGGGTCCAGCTCATGGTGGGTGGAGTCATCCCTGGGCAGGTAGTCCTGGGTTCTAAAAGAAAGTAGCAAGCCATGGGGGGAGCAAGCCAGTAAGCAGCACCCCTTCATGGCTTTTCATCAACTCCTGCCTCCAGGTTCCTGCTCTGTGTGAGTTCCTGTCCTGACTTCCTTCAGTGATGAACAGTAAGTGTAAACCAAATAAACCCTTTCCTCCCCAACTTGCTTTTTTTGTCATGGTGTTTTGTCCCAGTAATAGAAACCCTAACTAAGACAATCCCCAAAGCATGAATCATAAAGAAAAGCTTTGACTTGGGACTTTGGCTTTATTAAAAATTCAAATTATTAGAAGCAAATGGAACAAAAATTAAATACAATAACAACCAAGAAAATGCAAACAAATAGTGAGACTTCTCTCCCTAGAACACGCAGCAAAGTCCTAAAAATCATTTAGAAGAGACACCCCAATGTCAAATGGTCAGCAGTTTGCTGAATAAATAATCCTTCTGGCCAACACCTACAGCAAAAATACACCAGCCAAACTCAGAATTCTTGATTCTTGATATGCAAATTAAACCAAGCAGATATGTAAGCCAGTCTGGCAAATAAGGGAAGTAATAGTAACATTTAGGATTTGTTGAAGTCATTTTGAGAAAAAGTAAAAAAAGGTACTATTTAGTCAAGTTGCAGGAACACCATATTTGAAACATCCTAGATACGTGTATCCCTGAAACATGCAAGGATTACACACAGCGGTTGTGTGCACAATGCATCTCACTTGCTGTCTTCCACAGAGAACTTGGTGCATGTATACAAAAAGTCATCATAACTTTGATAGTAAGTACTCTAGTGTGCCATATACTCAATAACTGCATTTCAAAGACATTTTAAATAATAAAAGAAAAAAGCATAGTATAATGCATAACAGGGGCATCCCTTCATATAATGTTGGCATCATGCACAAAGGGAGTGCTGCACATCATTTCTGAGTATTTCTAGCCATGATGGGATCAGCTTTTCAGGTACATTGGGTTAGCGGCTGTTGCTGGAGAAGGAAATGGGAAAATGAGCTGGAGGACCAGTGTGTAGGCAGGGCCCACGTTCGCAAGACTGTAATTCCTACAACTGCGAGGCTGTACAGAAAACTTCAGATTCGACGAGCTGGAGGGAGCGCCTCCCATCGATTTTCTGTCCGATATTTCATGCAGAAGCGGAAGGGGAGAAAGGAACAGTGATATTCTCAAGGTGGAGTGGTGACTATGGATTTGTGAAGAAGCACGGCTGTGGGGAATCCAACGAGGCTCCTGACAGAGCTGGCTTCCGGCTCAATGTCCCGCGCCCTCCTCTCACCTCCAGCCACTTCCAGTGAAATGCACACTTCTGGAGTCAGACAAGAGGGCCCGGAGAAAAGCAGTATTTCCAGGCACACTCTGTTTAGGGGTGTGTGTGACTAGAATTTACTTGTTGCAATTACAGAAATGAAAGGCATTTTCAGGTAGTGACTGGCTGGGTCCTCAGGAACCCTGGATCCCGTGGTTAGTAATCACAAGTCAAAAGATACCTTTAAGGAAATGAACAATCTTCCTGATCCCTAATGTTTCCAACAGACTAATGATTGAAACAATGACTACCCAGGACAAATGATGTTCAAAACAAACAAAAACAAACAAACCCCTTTTCATTTGATTATTTTAATGCTGTATGGTTTTACAAACTACACCTATTATTAAGAGCTTCTAATAATATTAGACACCTTAGGGAAAAATATGAAGAACTGGACACATACATGGAAAAGTCTGAAAGGCCATCCAGAGAGATTTCATGATTTCTGTCAGGTCAGAACTTCAACCTGCTTGTCCTCAGGCAGTTCATGTTTTTCTCCCCACTAGGTGACAGTACCTCTTTGATACTGCCTAGTGTTAGAGTCAGGGGCTAGTGGGGTCCGGAGCTGTGTGATGGGCAGAAATAAATAGATGTAGAGACAGAATACTGTGGTAGTAAGAACAATGCATTTTTTTTTTCTGTTTGACCCTAGAGCTTCGCACATGTCCATGTTGGATGCCTGATCTACCACACAGCTACATCTCAAGCTCTCTCTCTCTTTTTTTTTTTAATAACATTTTGAGATAGGACCTGACTATTCTCTGGGCTAGCCTCGAATTTCAGATGTTCCTGCCTCATCCTGAGGGGTTGAAATTATAGCTGTGCACTGCCATTCCTAAAAGTACATGTTCTTGAGACTCGGAGATTCCATTTAACTGGCCTGTAGCATTCCATCTTGTTTTATTGACTAGGGCAAGAAACACTGCTCAGTGGGGCATGTGCAACTTGTTCTGGTCATAGGACACAAGCAGCAGTTACATCCATTACTAATACAAACAAATGTATCTGTTTGATGGGTGCAATTAAAAACTAGAGTAAGGTGGGGCTGCAGACACAAGGAGTCTCCTTGTGGGTAACTCGTTTTCAAAATGTTATTCTCTGATAAATTCATGCATGTGTGACGTGTTTTGATTGTATCTACCCCCACTTCCCATTCTACTGCAAAACTTTTCCTGGATGGCTCCCCTCATTCCCCTAGAGACTTCATATCCTTATCTTTTTCTTATTATTTTACTGAGTACATTTAGTGTTGTCCACATTCACAGGGGTGTAGGGCCACCAATGGACAACATACCAGTGGTCACAGCCCTAGAGAAAATGGATTCTCACTCCCTCAGCAGCCACTGCCTGCCTCAAACTCCTCAGCTATGGGAGAGACATCATGACCTCCTCCTCTACCCATGCTGTAATGTTGATCTTGTACGGGGGACCATAGATGCTGTCCTATCTAGATGGTGATATTTTACATCAGTCTTTGTCACCCTCTGGTTCTCGTAATCTTTCTGCCCCTCCTCTGAGATGTTCCCTGAGCCCTGGATGCATGAGTGTGATACAGACGTCTCATTTGTAGCTGAGCATTCCACAGTCACCCTTTCTCTGCACTTTGGCTAGTTGTGATCTCTGTTCTAAGCACAATCCTGGAAGACTCTCAGTCACTCACACAGGCTTGCAATGGATCCAAGTAACCAGAGAATAAGATTCACTGCGCCAAGTTGGTAAAATGCAGCATTTATTCAGTGTAACTGCTGGCTTTACTTCACAAGGCCTATGGTAGTCAGTGTGTCGCTCCTTCTCCATGCTTCAATTTCAGAAAAGAAAATAATAATCCTCCGGATTAATCTGGATTTTTGGAGGTTTCCAATGGGGGTGTCGGAAGGCAGCTTATGAGTTGCAACATGCTGCTGTTATTTCTGGAGGCAATACAGGTCAGCCACTTCTAGCCCCACTCCTTAAATAACCCCACAGTAATCACAGGGGGCAGCAAAAGAACCCACATCAAACACATCACACCTATAGTTACTCCATCCCTACCACATTCTGAGAACGGAGCCGAGGGACTTCTGACTTTTACACACTTCAGTCCTTCAGTTTTACACACTAAAACTGACTTCCATGTCTATTCTTCCCGTCCTCGAGGTGAAGATGAAAGACACACAAAGCAGGGAATCAGCCACAATCCCACTCCCACGATGAGCACTTGCATATTTTGCAAGCCCTTCGTTTTCCACACAAATGTAAATTTCTGGATGACCTTCTGTGTGTAAATAGTCTTTGTAAATATTCCCTTCAAAATATCATGGGCATTTTCCCGAAGCACATAATCACAGTGCATCCTCCTTTTTGGTAAAGATGGAGAATTTAGTATTTGGAATCTGAGTTTGTATTTAACCAGTTCTCGCTGATGAACATGTAGTTCATACAATATTTTAATATACATAAAACTGTAGCATTGTTTAGTGTACATGTACAGACCTTCACCATATCTGCTTGACTGTTTCCTCGGGAGAGAATCTTAACATTTGCCTTCAGTCATTACAATGTACATGTATTTTCAACATTTTTCATTCAGAGAATTCGATTCATTCATTAAATTAACTCCAGAACTGTTTTTACCTTTTCATTTTCTAATAAGGCCAAGTATTTACATTTCTATTTTGAAAAATCCCCTATACAGGGCAAAATGAAAAGGTAGTTAGCTCCCTACACACTGTTTGTTTTTTGTTCTGGCCATTGTGTCTTAGAATGCATCCCAAGTTGTTCTCATTTCTGGGTGTTTCCCTCACATACCCTCTGTTCACTTCCTTCTTGAGGACCTTGACCCTCATGCTGTTCCTTGAGCGCCATGAAAGCTGTGTGGCCATATCCAGTTCATACTCAAGCGTTACTATTTTGTACTTTGTCTGCCTGTTATTTTCTCTGTCAACACTGTCACAAAGGTGGTGAAGAAAAGGTTTGTTTATTCTAGTATTTAGAGGAGAGAGCCTTTTTTTTTTTTTTCAAGACAGGGTTTCTCCGTGTAATAGCCCTGGCTATCTTAGGATTCACTTTGTATACCTCAAATTCACAGAGATCTGCCTGCCTCTGCCTACCAAGTGCTGGGATTAAAGATGTGTGCTACCATGCCTAGCAAGGGAGTAATTCTTTAATGTGAACAATCCATACTAAACCATGAATGTCAGATAAGGGATAGCTCTCAAGGCATCCTTAAGGTTTAAGTTGCTTTAAGACAGCAGTTCTCAACCTGTGGGTTTCAGCCCCCCAAAGGGGTTGAATATCAGATATCCTGCATATCAGATATTTACAATTCATAACAGTAGCAACATTACAGTTATGAAACAACAATGAAATAATTTTATAGTTGGGGGTGTATTTATTTGAATATAATTGGCTGTCATAAGCTCATCGGGAGTAGCATTATTAGTATTAGGAGGTGTGGCTTTGTTGTAGTAGGTGTGGCCTTGTTGTAGGAAGTATGTCACTGAGAGGGTAGGCTTTGAGGTCTCCTGTGCTCAAGATATATCCATTGTCTCAGTTCACTTCCTGTTGCTTACAGGTCAAGATGTAGGACTCTCAGCTCCTTCTCCAGCACCATGCCTGTCTGCATGCCACCATGTTGCACCATGATAATAATGGACTAAATCTTTGAAACTGTAAGCCACCCCAATTAGATGTTTTTCCTGTATAAGAGTTGCCATGGTTATGGTGTCTCCTCACAGCAATAGAAACCCTAACTAAGACAGGGAGTCACAGCAGTTGACACACGAGGAACTGCATTAAAGAGTTGCAGCGAGCCGGGTGGTGGTGGCGCACGCCTTTAATCCCAGCACTCGGGAGGCAGAGCCAGGTGAATCTCTGTGAGTTCGAGGCCAGCCTGGGCTATCAAGTGAGTTCCAGGAAAGGCGCAAAGCTACACAGAGAAACCCTGTCTTGAAAAACCAAAAAAAAAAAAAAGAGTTGCAGCATCAGGCAGGTTGAGAACCACTGCTTTAAGAGGTTAACCGACTCTGACAGGTAAGAGACTTTTCAATAAGGAATCTTTGAGGTAAAAGGTTTTTCTCTGTTTTGGATACTGAATGCTAGCACTTGTTATACAACATGCTTGCCTTGTACATATTTTGGAGTTTGTAAAGATATCCTCAATTGTTTTTAAATCCACTAAAAGAATCCTTGCAATTGATTTTCTGACCATCTAAGGTATTCATAGGCTAGGACAGCCATAGTCAATAAGTACACTGATCACTTTAAACAGTTTTCAGGAAGCAGAGGTTAAGTTCAAGAGGGTCATTGCTGGTGATAAATGTCAACCTCCTGTCTCATGTGTGACATGTTGTTTCTTTTTTCTTTTTTTTTTTTTTGGTTTTTCGAGACAGGGTTTCTCTGTGTAGCTTTGCGCCTTTCCTGGAACTCACTTGGTAGCCCAGGCTGGCCTCGAACTCACAGAGATCCGCCTGGCTCTGCCTCCTGAGTGCTGGGATTAAAGGCGTGCGCCACCACCGCCCGGCTACATGTTGTTTCTTATCCAATAAAACAAAGGCAATACAGCCGACTACCCAGGGACTTTACAATTCAGAAGAGCCTGCATAAAAAATGAACGCAGAAGCCAGTGCAGGACAGTGAGGTACAATTCAATTACTCTTGCTGTGGCTTGGAGACTGAACTGCGTGCCCACTGTTTTCAGGTGGGAGTGAGTGCTTCAGTGCAGTTGACCGAGTTGCCTCATGCTTTCTACTTTGGAGGGGCCCACAGAGGCTCCCTCATAAGGCCTTACTCAAGGTCAGAAAGTTTGAACTTACTTTACCCAGCAGGGCTGCAGAATGGGATGATCTGACCAGGGACGTGGTTACCAGATATTTTGGAGAGTCTACACTGGTTGTACATTGTGCTTTGATTTTGAAAGGGAGAGGTCTTTTGCCTCTTCTCTTGGCAGTGTATAAAAAGCCCATTAGAATAAATCTCGAGGCAGCTGGGTATTGACCCAAGGCCCTCCGGAAGCTATCCTGTGTCTCTGTCTTTCTTGTTGTCTCTGCCTATATTTCTATCTAGTACTTCCTCATTCTTCTCTCCTCCCCCCAAGAACCCTTCAACAGGTTAGAGCTGGACTCCTATACTACTTGGAATATAAAAATTAAGAAAAATTTCCTAGAATTTATTTTTTATCAGTTCCTAAATGCAGTTAAGTGAGAACATTGAAGGAGGGGTTAATTTTAATTATATGATACATCAACTTTTTTTTTTTTTTTTGGATACAGGTCTTGCTAAGCAGCTTGAGTAGTCTCAAATTGGAGATCTCCCTGCCCATCCTTAGTTAAAGGAAGGGCTAAGCATGAGCCACTATGCCCAGTTGATTCTTTTCTGGATGTATGCAATCACTTACCTTTGCTCAAATACCTAGGATGAGTCCATATGCATACATTTGACTGTAGTAGAATCTGCCAGGCCATTTTCCAAAGTGGTTGTGCTGTTTTGCATCTTCTCTGGGATTATATGAGAGTCCCTCGTGCACACAAGCACTTGCTGCAAATCTTGTCTGTGCTCCTAATCTGCAAGGTGACCAGCAGAGCCTCACTGTGATTTAAACCTTTCTTGATGGCTAGTGATTGGGACTGTGTTTTCATGGGTTTATGACGGACTCAGATGTCTTATTTGGTGAAATGCTAAGGCAACTATTTTGTTCATTAAAAAATTAATTAGGCCAGGTGAGGTGGTGCATGCCTTTAATCCCAGCACTTGGGAAGCAGAGGCAGGCAGATCTCTTGAGTCTGAGGCCAGCCTGGTCTACAAAGTAAGTTCTAGGACAGCCAGGGCTGTTACACAGGAAAACTCTGTCTCAACCCCCTATCCAAAAAAAGTTAATATTCTTTTCAACATCAAATTTGGGAGTCTTTTATATACTGTGTAGATATGAATTACTAATCATATTTTTCTTTTTTTCTGTTTTTTCGAGACAGGGTTTCTCTGTGTAGTTTTAGTGCCTGTCCTGGATCGGATCTCACTCTGTAGACCAGGCTGGCCTGGAACTCACAGAGATCTGCCTGGTTCTGCCTCCCAAGCGCTGGGATTAAAGGCGTGCGCCACAGCCACCTGGCTACTCACTGTATTTTTCTAAGAATACAACTTACCTTTTTAATATTTTACTAGTGCTTTCACAAGTATGAATTATGTACACACATGCGTGGTTTAACAAAATTGTTTTTGTTAATTCATTTAGTGTGTGAATGTGCATTCACATATGTGTCACGGTGTATTGCGCAGGTCAGAGGACAATCACTGGAAGCTGACTTTCTCTCTCCACCATGTGAGTGAGTTCTAGGAATCAAACTCAGCTCATATTATTTTCCCCCAGACTGGGTTTTGCTATATAGCCTCAGCTAGCTTTGAACTCATCGTGTAGCTCAAGGCTGTCTTTAAACTTGCAACAACCCAACTGCCTCACTCTTCCAAGTATTGTGATTGCATCTTTCAAGTATTGTGATTGCAGGCACAAAAATACCTGGTTTCAATATTTTAGAATTAACAACTTAATAACTCAAAGAATTTTACTTATTTAAATTTAAGCTATCTATCTATCTATATATATATATATAACTGCTGTGGATATCGTTCTGTATAAATAAAGTGCTGATTGGCCAGTAGCCAGGCAGGAAGTTTAGGCGGGACAAGCAGAGAAGAGAATTCTGGGAACAGGAAGGCTGAGTCAGGAGACACTGCCAGCTGCCGCCATGAGTACCAACATGTAAGATACTAGTAAGCCACGAGCCATGTGGCAAGGTATAGATTTATAGAAATGGGTAAATTTAAGATAGAAGAACTGGATAGCAAGAAGCCTGAGCCAATAGGCCAAACAGTTTAAATAATATGAGTCTGTGTATTTATTTTATAAGTGGGCTGCGGGACTGCTGGGGCTTGGTGGGAGCTGGAGAGAAACTCTCCAGCTACACATAACTCTACACACACACAGTTTCCTCTCTGTCTCTCTGTCTCTCTCTCTCTTTCTTGTCTAGTACAACACAGAGCAAGTAAGATAGTAAGATCAATACTGATTATTTCTGATATGTGTAGCTTTAGTAGATTTCATCTCCATGATAGGCTAAATTTCAAGTCAGCTGGTGAGCTGTCTCAGCAGGTAAAGGCATCTGTCTCTAAGCCTGGGGATCTGACCTTGACCATGAGGATCTACAAAGTAAAGAAACTGACTCATGAAAATTGACCTCTAACCTCCATACATGTCCTGGTACACACAATTTCTGGATTAAAACTAAAATAATTCAGATCCTACATTTGCGTATTGATCATTTATTTGGTTGAGCCCACCTCTGATGAACACTCATCCAGGGGTCTTTTGCTTTCTTGTGTTTGTCGTTGGTCATTTGAGTCACTGTTGAATCATATAACCATGACATATTTATCTCAGTTGGCACTGGGAATTTCAAAATTAATGCTTTTGGGGGGCCCGGAAAGAGGGCTCAGCAACTAAGAGCACTTCCTGCTTGTGTAGAGGACCAGGGCTCAGTTCCCAGCTTTTACCTGGAGGCTCCTCCCAAAAGTCTGTAACTCCAGTTTCAGGGTTTCCAGCACCCTTTTCTGGCCTCTGCAGGCACTTCATGCACTTAGATGCTGGCAAAACACTTAAATATATAAAATAAAAGTATAAAAAAATTATACTTCTAGAACTTTTTCTTACTCTTTCCTTAAAAAAAATGATGCTCAGAAATGGAACAACTTTTTTTTACAGCATCCGAGAATCTAGATCATAACTTGATGGGGATGTGTGAGCCTTAACATGGGAACATGAACAGTGGATCCATGGAAAACCTGTAATTTCTGAGTTCCCAATCATTAAGTCATGCTTCTGGGGCTCCTGAAACATGGCAGTAATTCCCCTGGATACTTTCTTGGTAGTTAACAAAATAGAATCATCTCATTTATGTAAATAAACTCAGAATGATCAAATCTGTAGCTAGGGACAGAAGAGCTGATGAGCTGAGACCCCATCACAAGGAAATGTGGTTGTTTCACTGTTAACTGTTGCTGACACTGTGGAGATCCAACTCCATCAGTACGTTGCTGAGGTCAATGACTGCTATGGAAATGGAGGTCCAGAAGGAAGAACAGGAAGAGAAGAAGACAGTAGGAGAAAGTGCAAATATAACCATCCCTCACTGTCTGCTGGGATGAATCCAGCATCCCTTATGGATGCCAAAATTTGCAGACGCTCAAGTCCCTTGTCTGAAGTGGCATAATTTTTGCATAGAATCTCCACAGATTTTCTCATAGACTTCAAATCATCTCAGATTACATCTCATGCCTAATATAATGTGCATGGTCTATAAATAAGTGTAATGCATTGCTTAGGAAGTGACCAGCAGATAAGGTCTATACATTTATAATACTAACACAGTTGTCCCCCAAATATTTTTCACCTGTAGTTGGTTGAGTCTCAGAAGTGGAGACTGATAGGAGGTGGCAATGACAGTTAATGCTTATTCAGATGGTGAATGAATTAAAAATTCCAACTTTGTATGGTTAATTTCACCAGTTATTTTTTAAATTTTTTTACTTTGTATTTTATTTTTTGCAGTTTGGAAATTCTATCTTCATTACACTTCTAGTCATCCGTTGAAAATGCTTTGGGCCTAAGTCACATGGCCTAGCAATTTGTTGTTTAGTATAACAGACATTTGATTGCTAAGCAATACTATTGTGGTATGTGTTCTGAAGATAAAGTTATGAACAGACAATTTTTTTTGTTCTTGGAATTCAGCTTGCTGGGGAAACCATCAAACAAATTACACGAGATTCAGTGAACGTTGAGAAGGAAATCCCATGGCTTGGGTGCCTATCACAGAGCACAGGGCAGGGAGGACCCACAAGGGCAGTGCCACCACATATGCCATGATAATAAAGAGCAGGCAATGTGGGACAGGTGACGTAGAGGGAGGGAAGGCAGATAACAGAGTGAAGAAAGAATGGGTCAAGTTGGAAAAGGTGACATTGGCCTAGAAAGTCGATTCGCTCCAACTTCAATGGATTCCTAAAACTTAAATCAGTTTTAACAGCCATAAGGAAACATTTCTTTCATCAACAGCAACTTTGCCAAGGCTAAGAAGTTTCATCCAAAGTTGAAATGCACCTCCATAACCAAACTGATGCCTTATTAGAAAAGTTCCTTACTGGAATTTTTGCCCCCAGCTGGGTGTCCCTCAGTGTACCTACCTCTCATATATGACCTTCCAGCAAGCACTGTTAGTTACTTTTTACTAGATTTTTTTCCTTTTTCAAATTGCCAAACCTCCAACAGATTTTTCAGAATAAAAGAATCTTAAGATAGATTTATTGATTGTTGCAGGACTTTTAAAACAAAAAAGAGGGGGCTGGAGAGATGGCTCAGTGGTTAAGAGCACTGGCTGTTCTTCCAGAGGACCCAGGTTCAATTCCCAGCACTGACATGGCAGCTCACAACTGTCTGTAACTCCAGTTCCAGGGGATCTGGCACCCTCATACAGAATATATACAGGCAAAACTCCAGCGCACATTAAATATCAAAAAACCTTTAAAAATGTTTTAAAAAAAACAAAGAAGAGAGGAAAGAGATGTTTCCATTGCTTTCTCTCAGTGTCCTATGATGAATTCTAACTTAAGAATGAAAGATAGGCCAGGTAATGGTGGTTCATGCCTTTAATTCTGGCACTCAGGAGGCAGAGGCAGGAGGATCTCTGTGAGTTTGAGGCCAGAGTTAGTTCCAGGACAGCTAGGGCTGTTACACAGAGAAATCTTGTCTCGAAAAACCAAAAAGAAAAAAAAAAGAAATGATATTATAGAAATCCTGTGAGATGCTTAGTACAATAGATGATTTCGTGTACTTTTCCACCTTTGACTCACATCATATTTTACATTAACTAGCAAGTCACAATTAATTTCTCGGTACTTTTCCTATTCAATAAATCTAACTTTATCTTAAACATGTCCTCATTATACACTAAAGTGTACCTTTGCATTTCTCTCAACATATGTCCACAGCAGCCTGTTCCCTACCCTAGTGTTAGTTTATCTCTCAAATGACAAAGGGCCCTTGTCTCTTGCAGCACCCCACACTTCCGGTTTGTGCGTGCATGTGTGTTTATGTGTGTATGTGTGCATCTGTGTGGGGGGATGCATGTATGTGTGTGTGCATGTGTGTGTTTGTTGACACAGCAGAGGTAAGAGCAAATGAGAAACCTCCATGCAGAAAGAAGTAATGCACAAATTGTAGTGGTTGTTTAATTTTTGTAAATGCATTCATCTGCAGATTCTCTGATGGTCAAAACAAGCCTCTCTTTCTCCATATACTTACCATAAAACCAAGAGATGTGTTTTAAAAAAGGTTGGATTTAAGAACCCAGAGATAAAATCACTGTGTGTAGAAATGAAGGAGGCAAAACGTAGGGCTCTGCCATCTGTCTTATTTTCTTCCTGTATGTTCTCTCTTATCATGAATTTATTTATTAGACATTGTCTTATCATACTTGAGGTTAGATCAGATCAAGTAAAAGGAAAAAGGAAGTACTAAAGAGATTCATTGTATTAGCAGACACGTTGCTTTATGAATTGCTGCCGCTAATGTAATCTGACTTTTTGGTAATTCTTGGCCTGGCACAAGCCTTTGTCAGTCCTGTTCTATTGTGTAAGGTTAGGATGGCAGGTTTTCGGGGCACTAGAGATCTGATAACTATGATTCCCTGAGGATACGCTAATTTAAAAGTTATATATGTGAGCCATAAGAAGGGAAGAGGAGAGCTGGGGTACTTGGAGGAGAATGTGTGGAGGTAGGAGAGGAAGCGTGTGGTGGGCTAGAGGCTCAGTATGATGATCTTGAGGGAGGGTGACATTGTGTTCTTCAGGTATGCTGAAAGCATCTGGGGAAGAGGAAGAAATCATTTTCTCTGTGATAAAAGGTGGAAGGGGGTGGGGCTTTGGTCAGACATGGCTGTTGCAGTCCACAAAACCATTTTGTTTCTGTTCAGGCTTTCAAGATAATATACACTATCAACAAGAACACAAGAAAGCATAGACCAATAGAAAATTACTTTTAGTAATCTTCTGGAATGTCTACATTCTCGAGTTCCACCTCAGCAGTGTGGACCAAACGTGTGTTGTTGTCATCTTCTCTCTGACCCTGTCTTCCCTTGAAGAAACTGAGGGAACACTGTACCTTCCTTGGCAGCAAATGGCCATTCCAATTATTAGGACTTACCAAGAAACTACTCTCCGATTTGCAGCCCCGCAAGTCTTTAATCATGCTGCGTTCCTACTATCATTATTGACGTACTGACTAAAGGAGTGTGTGTGTGTGTGTGTGTGTGTGTGTATGTGTATGTGTGTGTGTATGTGTGTGTGTATGTGTGTGTGTATGTGTGTGTGTGTATGTGTGTGTGTGTATGTGTGTGTGTGTGTATGTGTGTGTGCGTGCGTGTGTGTGTGTGTGTGTGTGTGTGTGTGTGTGTGTGTATGTATGTGTGTGTGTGTGTGTGTAGACTAGAGGTTGACACCAGGTATCTTCTTCAATTGCATTCTGCTGTATGTATGTACTAACAGACAGTTTCTCACTGACCCCAGAGCTTACCAATTTGGTTAGAGTGGCTGGCTAATGAGTTCTAGGGAAACTTCCTGTCTCTCCAGACTGGGATTACTGATGTATATAACCACACCTGACTTTTACATACATGGATGATATGGATCTGACCTCAGGCCCTCATTCTTGTGGGGCAAACACATTACTGACTGAGCCATTTCCATAGCCCTCATCAAAGATTTTATTTGTTTGTTTTTTAATGTTTTGTAACAATCATAGCTTTTCTTCTCCAGATGAACTCTTCCCATAGGTTGGGAATAGTAGCTCTTTCCATATTGGAGCAATCAAGATTGTATTAACCATCCTATGGTCTCATGAGAACAGAACTTCATCTTTTGCAAACATGTCTCACCTGGTTCTTGTAGAGTAAATTGGGTGGCTGACAGGAATTGGTGGTGTTATGTTGGGCTGCAAATTAGGAATCCATCTCCTCCTCTAACACATCATCTACATGCTGAGCTGTTATCTTTGAGAAGGTCGTGGGAAAGTCACTACCGAGAATCTTTCTCTCTGTCTTCATGTCTACTATGTTACTCCACATGTTGATGTCTTAGCATGAAACAGTAGAGGATGTTATTTGATTAGAAAATACACATAAATCTTAGGCTTCTTTTGGAAAACCTCTACCTGCCTTGCATCTACAAATTTCCACCTGCAAATGGTTTCCAACGGAACTGCTACAGGTAGCATTTACCTCCCCAGGACTTTCTCAGTAAACACCCACTCTTTTTCCTCAGATCTTAGAACTCAGTTTCCTTACAATTCCTATAAAACCAGAAATAAAGCCTTGGAAGCTGGAAAGTAACTGAGTTAATGGTCAGAGGCTCTGCTGATACACTCCAGGAAATGCTTGTTTTTAAAATTGGAAGGCATAAGTATTCCAAAGACAGTCTTTTTGTCTGGATACGTGCCTATGCATGGAACACACTGCACTCATGAATATATAGGGTTACCTTGTTACCATGGCTAACCAGGGGCAATGTGAGCAAATTCTGCCTGGACTTTATATTCTATCTGTGTATCATATGCTAGGGGCCAGAAGACAGTGGAAATAGACTTGTCTGTCAGAGTCAATGACATTTTTCACAATGATTTTGTGTGTGTGTGTGTGTGTGTGTGTGTGTGTGTGTGTGTGGTGTGCATGCATGTGTGTAAAATAGAGTGAAAGATCAAGGAAGAACCATATATATCTCAACTGAAAAGCAAAGTGAAGCAACTGAGCTCAGCATATCCCTGTGATGCACTTTTCTCTGTGATGTAGGTTCTCTCCAGGATAACATACTGAACAACATTCTTCCCAATTTCTGCACCGAGGAACAAAGCAGATGCTCCAGGATGAAGGCTGGGGGTGGACAGGACTGTGCCTCCTCTTGGTTATGAGAGCTTGAATTTAGTGGAAGTCTCTTTTTTGCTAGGTTGATTATCCCAAATGGGAAAGAGAATTTAACCATCCCTCATTCCTGTCCATTCCGTGTTTTATCCCCTCTCATCTGGGAAACAAACAACCTAGAACAAAGAGTAGAGGACAAAGAATGGTAGCACAGTAAAGTAGAACGCTGTTCCCTGGCAGTGTGTGTGTGTGTGTGTGTGTGTGTGTGTGTGTGTGCGCACACACACACACACAGCTCTCCATGATGCGTGAGCCAATTCTCTTAGTTTTGAATGATCAGTGTCTTTGCTCCTCTTTCTTCTTCCTCTCTTCCACCATGTTGGTACTTCACTGCTCATTAATAATTGTGGGAAGAAAAAAGGGAACCCATTGATTGATGATGGCACCAATCAATGCACAACTTTTCACCATCAGAAAAGACTGAGCAGTCTTTTTGGACAGGTAGACACTGATGGTTAATATACCAAAGGGAGGCAAGAGTGAGTTTATCATAGTCTTCCTCATCAGAGAGGGAGATAATCAGTGGGCTTCTGGGAGCCATGTTAAACACCTCAAAGAAGACTTGCAGGGCACAGCGACCATGAAACTTGGAATTTCTATTTTGGAAGGAGATTTGAGAAATAGTTTTGGCTGATAAATAGCAAAGTGAGAAGTTTTCCGTCATGGGTCTTACCTCTGGCCTCAGTGTGCTGTGCGTTCTCTGTGCATCTGGAGGGGTGGGTGGCAACAGGGCAATGGTAAAATAATTCAGGCTGCCTCACCGAACACTTGCAACGGTCCCAGCAGTTCCACCGTAGTCCAAGATGCTTCCTTCAAACTTTTTTCTTTATTCTTGAGAATTTCCTGCATGTATGAAATGGGATATGATCATATCTAGCAACCCCTCCACTCCCCCAGCTCTCCTCACATCTACCTAACACTTCCACTCCAGGATTCCTTCTCAAACAACAGCACTGCCCATCCTGTGGTAACAGAGCAAGATGGTCAGAGGGCTTAGACGCTTCCGTCTTCTGAAATGCATGGCAGATGGTGAACTGGTTGATCTGTGAGGTGGTCCCACAGGGTTGGTAAGTGGCTCTGTGAGTAAAGGTCCTTGCTGCTAACTAAGCTGGATGACTTGAGTTCAATTTCTGGGACATGAATGATGGAAGGGGGGACTGGCTCCCATCAGCTGCCCTCTGGCCTTCACACAGATGCTGTGACATGCACAGCTATCCAAAATAAGGAAATGTAATACATTTTTAACAGAGTCTCACAGATTTTTTTGTTACTGTGTGTTTCTGCACTCATAGAAGAGCAAGAATCTGCACAAAGCCTATCTATGGTTAAGGGTTGTAGTGGCGTGAAAGAAAATGGCCCCCAAAGGGAGTGGCACTATTAGGAGGTGTGGCCTTGTTGGAGGAAGTGTGTCACTGTGGGCGCGGGCTTTGAGGTCTCTTTTGCTCAAGCTTCCCTCAACATCAGTCCACTTCCTGTTGCCTACAAGATGTAGCACGCTCAGCTCTAGCACCACATCTGCCTGCACACCGCCATGATCCCCATCATAATGCACCTCTGGAACTGTAAGCAAGCTACCTTAATTAAATGTTTTTTTCTAAGAGTTGCCGTGGTCATGATGTCTCTTCACAGCAACAGAAAACCCTGACTAAGACAAGGGTGTATTCAAAACGCTAGATGTGTAAGGTAAGATACCTGGGATAGCTCATTAGTGAGTTATAGTACATACAACACTACACCAGCAGAATAACAAGCATAACATGCTGTCTATCAAGAGAAAGACACAGATATGCACTGTGGTATTCAAAAGAAAGGGACAAGGAAGGGGAATGCTGTGGATATCGCTCTGTATAAATAAACACTGATTGGCCAGTAGCCAGACAGGAAGTATAGGTGGGACTAACAGAGAGGAGAATTGAGGGAACAGGAAGGCAGAGGGGGAGACTGCTGGAGCCACTGCCAGGACAAGGAAGATGTAAGGTACTGATAAGCCACGAGCCATGTGGCAAAGTATAGATTAATAGAAATGGGCTAAATATAAGAGTAAGAGCTAGACAATGATAGGCCTGAGCTAATGGCCAAGCAGTTTAAATAAGGTAAAAGTCTGTGTGTTTATTTTATAAGTCGGCTCCAGGACTGGCAGGACTTGGGACTTGGTGGGAGCTGGAGAGAAATTCTCCAGCTAAAAATGGCGCCCAACGTGGGGCAAGAGTTTCCACCTAAAACCTGAGTAAAAAGATTCTAAAACAGAGCTAAAAACAGTTCCTAGTTGTCTCTTTCAAGTTAGCGGCAGCCTGCGTGTTTGAGCTACTATCTACTATGGTGGGTTCCTGGCATGCACGCTCGACCTACAGTATGGCAGGAATGAGGCCTCTGCAAGTGGCACATTAAGCTGCATGGTGGATTTAGCCTTTGCTACTAAAAAACAAAAAGAGATTTCTGGGCTACATGCTGCTTTGATAGAAGCATAGACCCTCCCTATTTCTGACAGTTGATGGCTCCCAGAGCTGGTGGAAAACAAAGTTAAAGTGGGCGGAGCCAGCAGCCACAATGCCATTTCAGTCTTAGAATGCTGCAGTTTAAAGCAACAGGTTTACAATAAGACTGATTCAGATGGAATAGTTTACAATGTATGTAAAAATGTACATAGGCTTGAAAGAGAGAGAAAAATGAATATATACAGTTATATAAACAAATAGTTTTTAAAAATAAAGTCTTTAAAGAAACAGTAAAGGTAATAAGCCACGTAAAGATGGCTATCACACAGAGAATCTGGATTATGTTGTCTTTGATATTTGTAACTGAAGAAAAACATTTGATTGTAAAAGCTGCTGAGTTATGCCAAAATGTATACTTTAAAGGTACCTTGACTTCAAAATTTGGATATAAGGATATGTTGCTTTGGAAAGGAGGCTCTGCTTTTATTTCCACAGAAAGTCAGAGGCTATGGATTTGTTCCAGATTAAGATACATCAGGTTTGACCAGCCAAGATCACCTGAAAGGTCTCCGATGACACCATGGCCCAGATGATCCAACATCCAGAACTGTTTCAAGGCAACTGGCTCAGACTATACACCCTCACGGACTACTCCATAATCCTAAAATTTTCTTTGTGTCCCCATAAGATACAGTGCCCCCCCTCCAGCAAGAAGTAGTAAGAGAAGCTACACCCAAATTCCCAAATATACCATACTGGCTTTGGAGATGGAATTGGCTCATTCTTTCTCTAAACCCAAACATATTCCTAAAATAAAAGGTTAAAAGATTCTTTTGTCCCATATCAGAAGAGCCCTCTGGTATGGGACAGAGAAAAACCAATATTTTTATTTAAAACAGGTTGATTATAAATATAATCTCTTTCTAAAGAAGAAAAGGGGATATGATATAGATATATAGGATATAGATATGATAGGATAAAAGGGTAGATTAATGAACCTACTATTAAAGAACAACAACTTGTTTAAAATGTTTTATATTTGGTATAGATTTTAGTTTATGTTTAAAATGTTTTACATTGGTATAGATTTTAGTTTATTGATACAATTTTAAACTTAATTTTATTATACTGTATATATATTTCTATTCTCATTTGAGATATTATGTTTATGTAACTCATTTAGATTAAAATGGATAATTAAGAAATGATTAATAATTAGTCATCTATGATAGTCATACTTATAGCCATGTTAGTTAAGTCTTCTAGGTATACATAGATATATTTCAGATAGATAAGTAATCTTCAAATACTTCAAAGACCTACAGAATATGGCATTTAAAATATTTTTAAAAATTTAGACTTTCTAGACAGTGAGACACATCTGCTCCTGGCAGCCCTGGATTAACTTCAGAGAGGAAGATGGGCACCGAAGACACTCTATATGGAGTTTATCTTCACCTTGGCAAAAATAGCCATTTGGGCAAGAAATTGTTCTTGCCTGGACTGCTTGATCGACTGGACATACAGGACCCATAGAAAGATGACCACTAAACTTTGCTTGACAAAATGGTCCTTCAGGTTCCTGCTTCACAGAGAAAACTGCCAGACATTCTACAGGACACTGAAAAAAATAACTGAGAGACTCTAGTCCTGTAGGCTGAAGACAGACTTTTCAACTTTACAAAGGAACATGAGGTGACTGTCCAGGCTGTCAGCTGTCTCTGTCTACCCAGCAAGACTCCCAAAAGGTGCTTGCATCCTTCTCCTGTTTCTCAAGTAGTATTATATCCTTCTGAGGTCTTTGATGTAGTTGAAACTAGATAGTTTCAATTTTCCTTAGTTATGATAAAAGAGAAGTTAGATATAAAACCTTAAACTCACAAATATAAGATAGATAGAATATCTTCTTCAATATTGTAACTGTAATTCTTGCTCAATAATTGTTTTGTTATATGCAATTTTACTATGTTAAAGTTAAAACCTTCCTTTTTGAAAAAGAAGAAAAGGGGAAGTGCTGTGGATATCACTCTGTATAAATAAAACACTGATTGGCCAGTAGCCAGACAGAAAGCATAGGTGGGACGAACAGAGAGGAGAATTGAGGGAACAGGAAGGCAGAGGGGGAGACTGCTGGAGCCACCACCAGGACAAGGAAGATGTAAGGTACTGATAAGCCACATGGCAAAGTATAGATTAATAGAAGTGGGCTAAATATAAGAGTAAGAGCTAGACAATGATAGGCCTGAGCTAATGGCCAAGCAGTTTAAATAAGGTAAAAGTCTGTGTGTTTATTTTATAAGTCGGCTCCGGGACTGGCAGGACTTGGGACTTGGTGGGAGCTGGAGAGAAATTCTCCAGCTACAGGGGAAAGCAGCGTTCCACCTATGGCTTTTAAAGAAAGAAGAATTTCTGTTAGGTTTGCAAGGAATCTTAAAGGAATAAGGAGGAAGCATTGAGTGAGGAGAAAGACATGGTACAGCACATGGGATTTAGGGGGAAATAAGGGATCCCCTAATTTCAGCAAAGCAAGGGGACCACATAGTAGGAAGGTAGAACATGGTAAGAGCATGAAGAATTTTAGTACCAGCTTGAGATACTGGGCTCTGTTAAATGCACTGTATGACTTCCAACTCAACTTGAATTTTTTTTTCTCTTTCCAAATCAGCAAAAGATGTATATTCATTCAAGAATGTGGAAGTGGTTTAGAAGAAATCAGTGAATCCACCGGTGGTGACAAATCTCTATATTCAATCTTAATAAACCCACAGAGAATCATATAGCACCCAGGAGAGGTAATGCCAAGATCTATACACTAATCTGTTGCCTCTTGTACCATAAGCGTATGAATGACAGCCATAGAAGTTGGACTGGAAGGAACTAGTGACAGGAATTACATTGCCCACCACATTACAGCTCACTGTTTCATAACCAGGCTCTTGGTCTCCTTTCTCATGAGCTATAGAGGCTTCATTGTGGTCTCAAGTACGTTGTAGTGCTTGTCCTCACAACAACCCTGTTAAGTAGGCAAGAATTTTAAGTTATAAAGTTATTTCTGGGTTTCCAATTATCTGTGCAGTTAATCCCAGTTACATATGCAATCCTCTCATTTGTATTGTTGGAAAAATTATAATGAACAGTTTGACCTTTTTTTTTTTCTCCCTCAAGATAGTTTAAAATTCAGGACAGGTTGTTGAAATCTCTCTGAAAAGAGTGGCTTATTTTAGCATTGCATTTTTCTCAGATTAAGAACCTCGGTTCCGCATCAAAATAAAAGCTCGGATGCCACTAAGAATCATTTAGAACAAGGCGCTGCATCTTTAACACTCTTAATTACAACTGGAGAAGACGATGCACTTGGCAGTCCCTGGAGAACAGGCAGGTGATCTGCTACATGTGTTTATTTATCGAAAACAATTTAGCAATTTACAACCGTATCAAGTCTGGTTTGCCTGTCGTGGGGCATTTTCCAGAACTCTTTAATTCAGTCTACATCCGATTTTCTTTTTGCTTTAACTTTTTCTCCATACAGGGTACTTTCGTTTTTCTTGTTTCTGAGCCAAAAGTTGCCCATACCCCCTGAGTCAATGAAAAAGAATTCGGTAAAATGTGTGCTTAAGATTCCAGTCGGCTACAGGCTACTTTCATTGGTATGAAACTCAGACCCCTTTTATTAAACACTGTTAAATATTCTCTTCATTTTCAAGATAAATATGAACAGAAATACAACTAAACATGTACTGTATTAAAATCATTGATTCACAATATTTAAATTTTCAGCTAGCCTCCAATTAGCAGGCTTTCCAATATTTGAACAGAAGACCATTTTAATGTAATTACAAACACATTTTAGGCATCTAAATTTTTTGCATAATTAGTTCCCTATTAAACTATTTATGTAGCCCCTTTTCCATCAGAAACAGAGAAAGCAGAACAATTTTATTCCTTACTGTTACAATAATTAACTATGCAAGTAGAACAGCATATTAATAGAGTATAATTTGTTTACATTTAAAAGAAAATTGTGTTAGATTAGCATAGCAAAAGACTATTTCCATATCCAGGCAGTAATATGCAGGCCTAATAGCAATTTACAGTGTAGTTAAAGAATATTATTAATAAAGTAATACAGCGTAATTCTGTTTGCTCCACCATATTTCACAATGTCCTTAATTACAGCTAATTCCATCGAGACTAATTTGGGTGTTATTAGGCAGTAGACACAGGAATCTTAAATACAACCTTTGCTAATAATGAATTTAGAAGTAACCACAGAACCTGTTCTTATATATCATAGGTACAAGAGAAGTAGTTGTATTTTTTTTCCCCTGAGGTGAAATCTAGAAACATCTACATATGTAATTGATATTCAAACACAAGTTTTCTGGGATCCAAAGTGTTGTTAACCTACTTCATGAAAGGTTTATTATAAATAAATACGGTTAAATGAGACTGAGCAGATGATGGTAGTTGGTGACAGTTTGGATGGGTAATCTAGAATTTTCCCAGGTGAAAAATCTCCACATATGAATGCTTTAATTTTTTTCAACTGAATGTTATTAGTGGCTAAACTATATGATAATCTAGTGTTTTCCTGGAGTGAAATTAATAATAGTTTTTCCTTAGCAAATTCTATATTTTCCAAGGTTCTGTTGCATCTCTCTCATCATGTCTTCAGTTTAACAAAACCCATCAAACTATTAATAAGTGGAAACTTTGATCTAAGAAAATTCTAGATTGCTAGTCCACTTTGTTATCTAACTGACATTCTAGCTCATCTCACCTCAACTATGTTCGTGATAGAGTTCTCATGGAATGGCTAACAAGACACTGGATTCTGAAAGCATGGGTAATTTCTATGCTTTGTCTTTAGTCCTTGAGATGTCCCTGGAATCAACACATTATCTGCTTTCCAGATGATGAGAAAGCTGAGTCTAAAGACTTTAGTGGAGTCTCTTGAGGCCACCAAACTATGAGCCTATGAAGATCCTAAGATCCAACATAGCTTTAAAGCTCAGACACTCAGGCCATGCTGTACTAGGGTGCCTTTGATCTATTCAAAAGTGGGCTGAGCAAAAAAAGGCACACCCTAGAATTTGGTGCCTGGTTGGTGGCACTCAGGTAATGTCATCTTCCAGTTTTGAATTAAGCATACATGTAGGAACAGATAATGACTAGCATTTCCTTTTTTTCATTAATTTTTTTAGGTTAGCTTGAGAAGTAGTGGATTTTATTATGACATTTTCATACATATGTGCATTATCTTTGTTTTATTTTGTTTGCCTCTTATACTGCCCTGCATGATTAAAATTTTTTCTCTAACAACTATGCAAAAATCAGTTCAGTGCCTCCCAAGGTTGATCTTCAGATTTCTCTACATTATCATGCATGTTACTACTATTTATTTTCTAAATTTTATTTAGTTTGTGTTTGGATGTATGTGTGAGACTCTGCGTGTATATGCATGTGTGTGTGTGTGTGTGTGTGTGTGTGTGTGTGTGTGTGAATGTCAAAGGTCAACTTGATAAATTTTCTCTCTTTCTCTCTATCATGTGGGTCTCAGGTATTGAACTTGGATTGTCAGGATTTGAGGCAGGCACCTTTACCCACCAAATGATTTTCCCAGCCTCTGTTACCATTTATTATTTATTTTAAAGAAAAAGTATAATGTTAAATGTGAGTGGTGGGTCTCTACCTACAGCTCTAAGTGTTGTGAGCTACAGTTTTCCTTTTGTCTTCTGACTGATCAATGGTTCTCACTGATCATCTTTAAAAAGTAGAATTATCCCACTGGTGATATTTGGAAATGTGTGTGAAATATACAGATAAGTGCTTCATTTTCAGCTCCTAGTGAACATTGGTCCACGCTCAGACTTCACTTGCCTGATCGATCACCAGACAAGTGTAAGTCAGGATTCTATAAGTTAGGATGGTGTTATCCCATTGCACAGCCCTTTGGATGATGGTAAGTGGCTTACCTTTCATGAATGGACAACAGTTAAATGGTAAGGGAAGTGATACAGTTACACAGAAGAAGATGCACTGGGACCGTGACACTAGTTTGGGGACCCAAAGACCAATGGTTCTGCCATCACTGGCCATGTGCTTGTGGGTAACTCATGACCTCTTGATAGAACTTTCTGCTATGGTGGGCATACCTCAGAGCTGTACCACAATGTCGGGGCTACCAAGTACTTGAAATGTAGCCGGTGTGTCTAAGAAACTGAATTTAAAATTGCATTAATTTTAACTAATTCAAGCAGAAGCAGCCACATGGGGTTAACTGCTAACTGATAGGAAGAGTAAGCACCATGGATATAGTAAGGGTTAATGCTTCAGCGTATACCTGTGGACCTAAGGAAGATTCTGTATGTAATACTATTTGTAAGCCCCAAGACCTCTGTTAAATATTTCATTAATAAAATAATAGCAATGAAGATGATGATATCATTGATGGCCAGTGTTCACATACAATCGACAAGGTAGGAAATCCCAACACCCAGCTCGAACTTTAGAATAGCCTTTTATTTTGGTTTTCCATAGTTGTGTTGGTCTGTGGTTCCATGCTTTCTTGGGGCAAATGGCAGTCATTGCACACTTAATTATGTATACCAAGGAAGGACCAAGTAGATAAAAAGGTACAGAGTCTAGGGAATTTGATTCTAATTGTAACACTGTCATTGACTAACGACTAACCATGTAATCCTGGCTTCCCTTAAAGCTCCAGGACCCCATTTTTCTATAAGCTGTGACCAGGGACATTCTTTTAGTAGTTTATAAGATCACAAAATGTTATCAAGAAGAAGGGTCACAAATATGTTTTCATTTCCTAGGTGGGGACACTGACAGCTAGAGATAATAAGTGACTTGCTCATGATAACTTGGCTAGTTGGTAGCAGAATCAGACCTAGGAAACATGTCACTGTCTCCCGGCAACTCTACTCCAGGCTGTCACTATATTGACAAATCAGGGGATAGGAGAGAGTCACTTCTTAATGCCATTGAAGACAGATAACAATTGATGATCACATATCCCCACAGGATTTAATCACAATTCTATAAAAGCTGTGTAAACCCAACCGTAATTAGCTTAGCACCATGAGGTAGATTCGTTCATGGAGCACACATTCCATTAACTAGCTGTGCAGTTTGGCTTCCACATTTGTAAACAAATGGGACTGGATGGGTTGATCACCATAGTCCTATCCACCTCTGAATGTCTATGGCTATGTCACTCCTGCACTGGATTTTTAAAAATTGCAATTAAATGCCTCATTTATTTATGATAGTAGCTTCTGCAAATAATTGGAGAGTAAAGATGCACACATGTGCAAACTACATTACCCCTCCTGAAGACATTGTTGCCCATGTAAATGTTCAGGCTCCTTGTATGCTGTAGATATGGCTCTGTATGCTGTGAATGTGTTGCTCTGATTGATTGATAAATAAAACGCTGATTGGCCAGTAGACAGGCAGGAAGTATAGTATAGGCAGGATAAAGAGAGAGGAGAATTCTGGGAAGGGAAGGTTGAGTCAGGAGATGCTGCCAGCCGCCACCGCCATGAGAAGTAAGATGTAAAGTACCGATAAGCCACAAGCCACGTGGCAACTTATAGATTAATATAAATGGATTAATTTAAGAACTAGATAGCAAAAAGCCTGCCACGGCCATACAATTTATAAGTAATATAAGTCTCTGTGTGTTTACTTGTGTGTGAGTGGCTGCGGGTCGTGGCAGGACTGGAGAAATCTCCAACTACACTTGTGTGTCTATCTCTAGTTACTAAAGGTCTGAGATCTCCAGATAGTATTGCCTGGGTAGGGAGGCCATCTCTCTTGACATTAAGAAGGAATCTGATAATGGTCCTCTATATTTTGAATTTTTTAGCACATTTTTCTCCATCAATTTCTTTTTTTTTAACGGCACACTTTAAAATTTATACTACATGTACAATACCATATTCCAAGTACAAAAGGATACATAGTGGAAAGATATAGTTCCTAGGTATCAATATTAAAAGGATCACCAAGCTATTTTGCAAGGATTAATGGGTTTTGTGGGGGTATTGAATATTTACTGACAAAATTGGGGAAAATCCTAGAAAAGCCAGAGTCACCCCACAAGTGTTCCCAATGAAGCTAAGTCCTGTTGCCCTTAGCAGTCACTTCTGAAATGAATTCCGTGGGCACTGAGCAATACATTTTATAATGTTTCTCCATTTTATATCTCAAACAAATAAAACTTACCATTCTGAAGATGAGCACAAGAAGACCTGTGAGTTTTATATTCTCTCAGGCTTATAAGAAAAAGAACAGATGCGGTATAACAACCGAGTTACTCCAAGGGAATAGAATCAATGTGGCAACCTCCATTTTGAAACTAGTGAACTGTGAGGCATGGGCAAGATTGTAGTCACAAGAAAAATGAGCGATTGGTTGATGAAATCAGCCTACCAGAGAAAAATTACTTGGTCCATTTAAAACCCATTTGTAAAAAGGCAAATAAATGGTCTCCAGTTGCCTTCTGCGTCTGGTCACAGAGCAGGGTGGGGGTGAACTAAAGGATCTTGCGTTAAGTTGACAGAGCCCAAACCAAGATGGCTCAATAGTTGCCTCCTCTCTTTAATTTCTATAATTTTATGTTTGGAGATAATGGTGATGCTCTTTATTTCTGAAGGGTGAGAAGCTCATTTCTACATCAAGTAAATTATATACATTCATTAAGATTTTCCACTTAAAATGAGTGATTCTATTTCCTTTTGAATTCTGTTTGTGAATGTTCCTGCTATTGTGAAGCATAATGACTTGCAAACCGTCCTCTCTTTTATTGAAATGACACAACAGTGCGTTTTCCCTTTGTAACATCTTATTCAAAGCAGCATATATTTATAAAGTAGCGATTACATTTAAGTCACTATTCAGAACATTGTAGGAAATATCCCCCAATAAGTAGACGAGTCTGTGCCCTCAAGAAGCTTAAATTTAAGTGTGATAAGTGCCAGACAGCTGTAGAAACAAACAACATAAAATAGGTACCACCAGACAGTTCAGCACAGAAGGGATAATACAAATATCTGATGAACAGGAATGATTTGGCAGATGAAAATGGTCTTTGGAACAGGTCTGAATAAGGAGTATATTAAGCAATGAATGTTAAGTTTAAAGGACTGTGTGGTAACTGATGTTGGACTGTACCAGCTCAGTTCACAGTGAGGTTCCAATACAAATGGGAGTGATTTGGGGCAAATGCAGCAGAAAAGCAGTCATGAAGAACTAGCAGTTTAATTTCTTAGTCAATGGAGATTAGCTGCAGAGTCCAGAGCAGAGACACTTTATGTTCACACCTGTATCATGAAGCTACCTTGTTTATGGGCTTCCACTTTAAATTGAGGCAAGACTAGAAAAGAGATGAAGGGAAGGGAAAAAGGATGAGAAGTGATGAGAACCTTAAAGTAGTCAGTAGTCAGAACTGGAATTGGAGAGCTATCCCACTCTCAGATACCTCAGAAAAATGCTCGCTACCCAAGTCTGGAGACCTGGGCTCCCTGTAAAAAGCTGAGCACTGTAGTTTGTGTTTATAATTCTAACACTGGGGGTGGTGGATAAAAGAGGCTCCATCCTAATTAGGATCCATCCTAATAGGTAAGCCACAGGACCTAGAAAGAGACCTTTCTCGAAAAGTAATGTGGTTAGCGCCTGAAGAACCTTACGTAAGAACTGTGGCTGCCACAGACACACACACACACACACACACACACACACACACACACACACACTCGCATGCACATCCACCTGTACTCATGTGTGTCCCCAAACATTCAGTCTTGCACACTGCGTGGATGTATGCACACCAAACAAATAATACAAGGGAGAAGATACACCAGGAGATGAGGGGCTAAATCTTCACCGTGTGGAGGGCATGTGGGAAAGGAGGTCAGAGTCGATTATGAAGCTGAAACTTGATGAGGAAGAGAGAGTAGATAGCAGAAGGCCAAGGAGGTTGTGGGGAAAAAATACAGTTGGAATCTCTCAAAAATGTATTTCTGTTGCATTATATGCTACTACTATTTTGCTATGCATTTTTCTATCTAATGTTATCTCATCTTTAATTAAGGTTAAAGAAAACAAAACAACACCTGGAAAAAAGGTGGGGATGATGATTTGGGAAAAGTATGATCAAGGTACTTTAGATACTTGTGTGAAACTGTCACAAGAAAGCCATTGCTTTGTGCAATATATACTTACAAAAGTTTATGACAATAAAATTCCTAGCAGTTTCTCAGGATGGAGGATTTACCTATAATTCCTTCTCCAGAGCCTCGACAACACTCAGGGATACAAGGCAAGTGGAGTTAATACTTGATTAACACGATACTTAGTGTACTCATATGTATTAATAGAGCCAGTCAATTTTAATTTAACATCGAGCAAAATGTCAAATAGCCATGTAGAATGCCTGTCGGGACAGCATGCCCAGATTCTAACACACTGGACGTGGGTATTACATTCTCAGTATTGTGTGGGTGGGGAGAATGGCTATCCAGAAGTGCTTTGGGTGAATGAGCATCGGGCTCCTGGGCTACAAGGCTATCCCAAGCTAAGGACACTGGGATAAACCAAACCAACCAAGTCCTTCTCGTTCATAGCCAATGTGAAGGATTTCAAGAATTTGAGACTACAAACAGAAAAGCATCACCGGGCATAGGCAGGGACCTTTCCCTGACTGTTGTTATTAGGTTGAAATCTTATCAGCTACCACACTGGCAGGAGATCCAACAGCTCCCAACCCGACCTAATCAAATTAGCAGGTGTTTGTCATTCTTTCCCCAGCTAGCAGGAAATTAAGTTCCACTGAAGCACGTGGGGCAGGCCACGACTGTCTAAGAACCTCCTTGGGAGACAGGCTTGCAGGACGCAACGGCTCTGCTCCTTGGCTTCGCATCGCTTTTCTCAGGGAATAGACATGTTTAAGGTGACTTTAATATTTTACACAGCTGTTCCGATCTCAGCATCAGGGCCCTGGTGGTGACACCACAGAAGTCTCACCTCATATTTGTGGAGAACCTGAACAAAGATCATATGACTCCTTTTTGTAGTAATCAACAGTTTTATTTGTGCCGTTCTAACTGAGGCGCTGTCCAGCTGAGAGGACAGACTGCAGCCTGATGTTGAGGGGAAGGGTGAATCCAATTGGTCTCTCAAGCAATGGCTTTCTACAAACGTGTTTTCACAGTGACTCTTTGGTTTGCTTTCACCGATTCCTGGGAGCTGCTACCCAGGCCCGGCACAGCTCTGGCCTGTTTGTCTCTCTCTGCTGCTGAGATTCCATGACTGGTGGTGGATTCCTACAAGTCAGTTTCAACATGGCAAGTTAAGTGTGCTACAATTCCGTCCCGGTGTAAAATGATCATGGGTTCTTCTAAAGCTCGCTGTCTCTTGTCGGTCAGAGAGGTATGGTGCTGGAATTTGAACAGGCCAGAATGAGTAAGCAATCACCTATGGATTCAAGAGTAGAGAATCACTTGGTTGCCTCTTTCCAGGTTTATAATCTCTACTTTTCCCTCTGAATTCCTCATGGTTTTTAACATATTTAATAAAAATTGAATATCCTTGGGGGCTGGAGCCATGACTCAGAGGTTAAGAGCCCTGGCTATTCTCCTGGAGGACCCAGGTTTGATTCCCAGCACCTACATGGCAACTAACAACTGCCTCTAATGATAGTTTCAGGGGATCCAGTGCCCTCTTCTGGCCTCTTTGGACACCAGGCACACATGTGGGGCCCAGCCATACATGCAGACCCACATATATTAAAAAATAAAAATAAATCTTTAAAAAAAAAAGACCTTGAAAAATATGATATTTTCCTAATCCCCCACAAAGCCCCAAAATATCAGAAGAGAAAACTCAGTATTTCTCTTCACCATTCAAACACGATTCAACTCCTTTTTTGTTTACTTTATAAGATGTTACATGAGCCTTAGCTTTAGTCTTAGAATTAATGCCAAGTCTAATGAAGTTGTGTGCCATATCAATACACACATTTCCAATCAATCAACGATTCCAGAAACACCAATACTGAGTGTTTCTTTGCCTCTTTCCATACCCGCGAGTTCCTGAAACAGAAGCAATTGTTATTACACAGTCCACAAACACAGAAAGCTCCTAAGCATTTGAAACCCTACCAACCCGAAGAGGACTAGGACATCTGCACTTTCCATTTTAGTTTTTTTTTTTTTTATACTCGGAGCTCTTTAGTGCATACAAAGTTGCCTAGTCAAATGTAATCTTTGTACTTCCAAATACATTCCAACAGCCTGTTACCCTGTGTCTCCATTTTCACTGGGGCCCTCAGAGCCCTGCTTTCTTTTTGTAGGAAGGAGACACATTTTGCATTCACGTACCACTGCATGTTGCTCATTTAACCCAGTTCCCATACTCCTCTCCAAATGCGTTTCTGAGTGACCCCGCATGTCAGCACTAGGGCATTGTACAGTAAATAGACTGTTTTGCTTCGTAAGTCAAGCATACAAACTTATAGCTAACTTCAGCATAAAAAAAAAGTCCCTGAAATAATATGACCCAGCTGCAGGATCTAGGCATTGTGTTCACAAAGCTAGCTTTAAATTACTGACATTTAAATCCAGACTTCACAAAGCCGAGGCCATTTTGGAGGACTCTGCGTAATCCTCATGAAATTCCAAGTTCTTCTTTTGTTGCTTCTGAAGGAGATTCACGTTTAAAAGGAAAGAGGCTAAGATTTTGTCTTTGATGGTATCAGAAAGGTGCACAGGGTAGGCAGGTCACTTCATTATGCCAGTCACTTTGCAAGTCATTTCTGGTTTTCATTGGGAACATGCTCTCTGGGGCGTAGCTGTCCCACTTTATTGCACCAGTCAGCAGTAAAATGCAGAGGTGATCTGGAAAATTCAGGTTTGGATTTCATCTCCCATCTAAATCAAATTGACCACTAACATCTCACTGAGCGTGTCCAAAATTAGAAACTAATTTTACTTCAAGCAGCAGCTTCTGTTTCTCTTTTTGAAATACAAAAGAAAGAAAGAAACCGGAAGTCTTTACAGCTTGGCGATCGGTCAGACTTCCGGTGTCTGCTGCTCTTCTTCCTCTTCCTTTTCAAGTAGCAATTTTAGCATTCAGACTTTAAAAATACCCCAGAAGAACACATGCTTCCAGGGCTCCCCCCAAAATTACACTTCTGAAATCACCTTTAAAGATGATCCCCAGTCGTGGGGCAGCTGTCTACACAAATCTTCTGAGTCCAGAATCTGCCTAGCCCACACAGTTTTCTGATATAAAATTATTTCATCTTTCCGTTAAATTTAATTGACCTCACCCCTGAAGGAATCTGTTTTATTTTGTTGTTGTTGTTTTAGAGCACGAAACTCAGTGCTTTAAAAATGTAATTACAAGAGTATAAGAATGAATATGAGACAGGGAAAGCCAATGTCCTTATTTCATCTTCCATCTAAGTGAACCGAAATATATTTCTATTTTATTAGAAGCATTTATCTGAGAAGTACGAAGTAAACTAAACTAGGTAAAACGTTTTTCTTGTTATTTTTTTAAATTTTAATGTCCTTACGTACAGGTAATTTCTTTGTTCCCTCAAGACAGAAGAGTCCACGGACATAAATTGCCTTCTGGAGTTCAACTATTTTGTTTGGGATGTAACTAGATCTTCAAATTAACCTCAGTTAACACGAATGAACTAAAAAAAAATGTTCAAAAATTTATGTAGTTCAAAATTTGTCAGATTTGTTGAAATGAATAATGTGTTTGGATTTTTGGAAGACCTTTACAAATTTTGAGCCTCCTGCAGCTCCATTTGGTGTAAAGAATTACACTATAAACAAGGGGCTCCATCTGTACTTTTGAAATAATATTCAGTTTTCCATTTCAGTGCTCAAAGTGACACGACACACTGAAAAGCAGAAGTCAGTGTTCAGAGAAGTTAAAGGGTAAACATTTAGCCAATTCATCTGCTCAGTCAGAGTGAGACGGACGGAGTGCACAGGAGCCCACAATTCTAAATGAAGGTTCCAGCTCGACTGTAGTCAGCCAAGAGTGAGGGGAGGAGGGGGGGGCGCGGTGGGGAGCTTTCTGATCACCTCCAAAATCTCATCTGGGATATCAGTCCACTCAGAATTCCAGGTGATCTGCAATGCTTTTGCTACATGGGGTAGTGAGGCAAATATCTGTATTCAATATTTCCTTTACTAACTTTAGATTTTTCTGCCTATCCTTTTTTCCCCCCTCTCAGAACTTCCGGTCACTTACTAGGTTCCATATTTGGCAAAGAGGATGAGAAATCACATTTCCAGAAAAGGGACTGAGGTGATAACAGCTGTTGGAAACCTCTTTGATAAGACTCAGCAAAGCACGTTATAGAACGTGGGTTGAGTCATATTATTTTTCAATTCAGCTGGACAGGAAATTACAGATCACCAATGCACGAGGTTTTACGATCAGTGTTCTGTGATCAGCATGGAGCAGAAGCTGTCACTGTAAGGTAAAATTTAGGTATAAATGAATGGGAACGACAGGGAGCTAATAAATCCGGGCTCTCCCATAGCATTTGGTATATGCCCTGCTCTTGTGTCCAAATCAGTTTTCACTAATACTTTCTAGTTGGGACCTGTGAGAGGGCTGTGGCCTGATCCCTGTCTCCTTCCATGCCCAGGGAAAAGCATGCTTCCATTAGAGGTGCAGTCTCACTGGGTCTGCAGGATGTCTTGCAATCTTTATGGGGAACATTCTCCCAGGCTGCTGCCTTTGCCTCAATGTCTTTTTTTTTTCTTTCCCATTCTTTCCACACGCTCTCACTTCTGTCCTAATGCAAAAGTCTTCCTGGGCATCTGTACCTGCAAGTGGGTCTGTGCTCTTTCTGACTTCTTGTAGCACATGCGGCCTTTGCCATGAATGTGGAGCACACACAGCCCAGCATCCCTGACTAGGCTGAAAGTTGTGTATTTAGCCTGTCTGAAAGCATAGTAGGTTGTCAAGGTTATTTGACTTAGCAGTGATTTATTGAACAGATGTCTGTGAAAACGGGTGAGTTGACATGCTACATTCTTATAGTATCAACCGTAGGTAAGATCATTTCATTGGCTGACTGATACCAGTTTTATTTTATTTAAAGATGAAAACACAGCTACCATTAAGCCTCTAAGATGTGGATTGCAATTTAAAAACCCTTAAATTTAATAAAGTTTATTTGTTACAGATGCTCTATTAACATTCTCTCAGATTGTCTTTCTCAAGGGGACAGTGCATTTGTGACCCCAGTTTGTGTTTTTCAGACTATTTTCAGAAGCTCATCATTTTAATAAACCCTTTAGCAGTTGGATTATCTCCACTCAATGTCCAGAGAGAGAGAGAGAGAGAGAGAGAGAGAGAGAGAGAGAGAGAGAGAGAACAAGGAAATTCAGGTTGAGGGCAGAGGACCAGAATCCAGACTCTCTGGTATTTGCCTTTCTGTGACAGCAGGAAAGTGTAGATACGATCGCCTTCACTGTGTTCATGAGAAGCCAGGAATTCAGAAACGTTATATTAATTGTTCAAGGTCACTCAGAGATAGCCTAAGCCTTGCTGTTTCTTCTTTCTACTTTCTTGTCTGTTGCCTTCCACCATTATCCTTGAAGTGAGAAAACATCAGCTTTCCTGGTAGCTGGGTCAACAGGCTGCAAAGTCCTATTAGTTATAATGGGAACATCACCAGCCCTATCTTTCCTGTGTAATGTGTTGCTATTTCAGCAGATTTTGGGAGACTGGAGTGATCCTGATGGTGGATAGCTGGTTGTATTTGTCTGATGGATGGGCGCTTAGGCCAGTAGCTCTAACCAGCTTTTCCAACTACATTTTGCCAATTGACTGGATGTTTAGTTCATGGTGAGGAAGTTAATATGTCCCTTGAATCTGTTTCAGGGCCTTTTAAGTTTAAAGGCATGGATAACTAGTATCTTAAGGCTCATGATGTTCATTGCTGAAAAGCATGCCTGTAAAACGTGAGTAGCTAGACCATAGTACGCCTTGGTCTCCATCCTATGCTGAATTATCAGTATTCATCCAGGAGATCTCGGTGGACAAAGGACTCCGGTTTGGTTGGTGGTCATTTGTGATTTCTATTATGTTTGGTGATGTGTTATTTGCACAGGTGCTAGTTTTGATTCGACTTCTCCTTTCCTGTCTTTTCTCTTTTGTTCTGATTTTGACAAAGCCAGCTTTGTGTTTTGAGTTATTTGTCACTTAGCAGCTCTGTCCATAGGCTGTCAACTCCGCTGGAGTTCCGGTAGTAGTCTAACATACCCACCAAAGGTTTTTCTCCTTTCTTGTGCCATTCTGCCCTTAATGGAATAAGGCCGAGTCTCCTGCTGAAAATGTGACCTGGTCTTCTGATTTTTAACTAATACAATGTGAAAGAAATGGTATGGTATTAGCCTTGAGCCTGGAAGTCTGGAGCCCTAAGAGGCTTGGAAGCTCCCACTTCCTCTATTTGAAGCCATTTCTATGTAAAAGCCCAACTCTCTTGAGACCAACACTGTGTAAGGAAACCCAAGCAGACTACTTGAAGAGAATTTGTAGGAAGAGACACTCAGCCAGCCTACAGCTACTTCAGCCATCACAGCTGAGGTAACAGATGGATGAATGCGGAAGCCATCTTGGATCTCTCAACTGAAAACGCCATGTTGAGCAAAATAACCATTTAGCATAGCCTCACCTAGTAACAGAAAATTAATAAAAAGTAATTTGTTCTTCTTGTCTCAAACCATTAACTTACTGAGTATTTTTTTATGCAAGTAACTGAAAGAGTTGCTTAAAGCTTATATTCTAGTATGATCCACCGTGGTATTAGACCAATGTTATTGTTTAGATGCAATTCAAATTCAAAAATATGAAAACAGTGCCTCAGTATCACTGGCTATGTATGAGGTGTTCCATATCTATTGTGTGGGACAGACTTCTACTGAAACAGGAAGTCTGAGTGTTGGATCTTAGCCATTTTCCCATTTTCTAGAGCCATATGTTAGTTATTTGTCAAAAATGTCAATTCTAACGAATAGGTCCAGAAGTGTAGAAGGTTTCTGCATAGTAGTAGTAGATAGAGATATCCTAGTCCATAACTAGGGGCCAGGCTGCCCAGTCAGATGCCAGGCCCCAATGGTTGCCATTATCATACAGGCCGTGAGGAGTCTTGGAGATCTTTTGAAAATAAGGGAAATGGGCAAACAGGTTCATTGGGGGAGTGACTCTCCTGCAATATGAGTTCAGCTAGGCTTTTCTCTAGCTGAACTCTAGGGCCGTCCCTCAACCTTGTTAGTCATTTATTACACCAAGAGTCATTTGTTGTCAGATGTTTTCTATTTTTTCCATTGTGTTTTTAACTCACCTTTCTGGAGGTGAAGCAAAGTAGAATCAACTCCCTTCACTTTATACTAAGGAGTGATCTAGCCTTGATTGTGTTAATTTATTGTACCTTAATTTAAAAGAATTGGCATCCAACATAACAGAAAGCATATTGCCATTTAAAATACGTGTTCTAAAGTATCACTGTCATGGGTGTAGTATTTACATACTTCCTCCCTCTGCCACGAATAATACAATTTTACACATTTTAATAAATAAGTTCTTGTAGTTTTGACTACTGAAAAGAAAGTTCTTTTGACTCAAAACATTATCAAATCACCCAAACACATTGCCACTCTTTTATCCCTCCTGTTAGTAACTAAGTCCTTGCTCCTCAAATTAAAAAAGAAACCTTTAAGAACCATTTTAAGCTAAAATATGTCCCATATGGCTTGTTTGGGGGGTCTTAAAAGGAAGGAAAAATAAAAAATATTTGACTTGAAAAATATCACCCATCTTTGGCAACTTTCTTTGACAGTAAAATACTGGAAGCTCTCTCTCTCTCTCTCTCTCTCTCTCTCTCTCTCTCTCTCTCTCTCTCTCTCTCTCTCTCTCCCTGTGTGTGTGTGTGTGTATGTGCCTGTATGCCTTCATTTATGGTTGTATGTATATTTATCTGTAGTAAGTTATCGTCTCAACAGTTGGGAATAAGTTCTGTTTCCATAACCCTCTAGAAGTTTCCATGTGGGTACTTCTCCCACCTGTCACACTAGTCTTGGTGCTTTGTCTTATGTGCAGTTATCCCCAATACCTTCATTCCTTTCCTCTACCAATCCATTAGTCTATAAACACATGACTTATGTACTTATCATATTCAGGACACTGCCAAGTCTAAGTGAAACGAGAAGATGGCCCAGATGTGAGTCTTGTTAGAGGAACAGAGATTATCTTGTTGTAGAAGAAGATGGTCCCAAGAGCAGTATGCTAGGAATTCCCCCCAAGCACAGTGGATTGCTGCTGGATGGACATGACAGTGATGGAGGCAGAAATAGTTCCTTAGTTGATCTTGACTCACTGAACATTATCTTGTTTCCTTTTCGATGTCCTCCACTTCCCCTTGAGTACGGTTTTCTACATCTCTGCTCTCAGATATCTGCCATCTATGTGTTTACTCATTTAACACCTATATCTAAATCTCAAGGGGCCTTGCATAGTATGAAAAACATGTCAGTGTTGAAAGTGGGCTGCACATAGATCTACAGACAAAATATTCCTTTTGCTGTACTGTTATTTGCTTGGTTTACATTATTAGAATAAAGAATCAGACATAGACTCCTGATAGAGATTGAATTTGGCTCACATTTCTGAAGGATCAGGTCTAACCCATTGGTCAGGAGAGCTGATGAGGTACGTACCTCATGGTAAGAGTATGTATAGAATAAGTGCTTATGTTTTGAGGCAGTAGAAAGAGAAAGATAGGACAGTGCAGCTTCATACTCTCCCATTCAAAGGCACATACCCAATGACCTGGTGAGGTCCCACATGGTTGCATTTCTTAAATGTTTCACTACTTCCCAGAAGTGCCAACCTGAGGACCATGTCTTTAATATCACACCACTGGGGACACTCATTCAAATGATTGCAGCTACACTAAAACTCACATTGACCTTAAATATTCCATGGGGAGATCAATTAATTTGAGCCATTTGAATGTGGAAATAAAACTGTCTTATTAACAGATGATACTTGATGAGCTGCATGCCAGCCACCATGCTAAGAGCATCATAAGCTCCACCATCTCATTTAATCCTGTTATCAAACAAACAGGGTGGAAGTCATTGTCATCTACATGGTTCAAACATGGAAATGGCTATTTGTTAATACATTTAAATTCATTCAACTAAAAGAGGACTCAGTTGGAACTCAACCCTATGTTGTGAGGTTCAGAGTTTCATTTTTAGATATTCTGCCTCCTAGGTACAATAACACATGCATACACACACACACACACACACACACACACACACACATACATACATACATACACACACGGAAGTACACACACAAAACAAAAAATAAACAAAAATAAACAAATAAACAAAAAAACCCAACCCAGTTCTGTTGTCTCCTGACCTTTACTCATAGGTCACAATGCTAAGACTCAGGTGTATCAGAAATCAATACAGTAACTACCCCTGGCTCTTGTGATCTTTCTATTCCCTCTTCTGAGATGAACCCTGAGTCTTGGGCACAGGGTGTGTAATATAGGTGTCCCATATAGTCCTAGGTACTCCAGAGTCTCCTATTATTTGTACATAGATCAGCTATGGGTCTCTGTATTAGTTGCCATCTACTGTAAAAAGCAGCTTCTTGATGAGGGTTGAGAGATGCATTAATTTATGGGCATGAAGACAAAAGCACAGAGAATAATTGAATCCCTGTCCATTAGCAGTGTTAGGGCCTATGACCTAAGTCAGCCATGGAATCTTTGACCTAGTTAACACTAGTAGGTGTGAGTGCCATAGATTCTTTCTGGCTCCCAGGACTCTAAGTTTCTTTGTGCAGGAACTTCATCTTGAGTGATCTGTAAAGTCATTTAGTATTTGGGCAGATTGAATGGAACTAAATTACCTTAAGATAGTTACTCTCTCTTATTTTATCCCACAATGCCTCTTGAGAGCACATCACCCTTTCAAATGAAAAAAAAATTAGTAAGATAACCAAGTAATAGTAATCAAGTTAGTTAAGCAAATCCAAAAATTAAATCAAATGCCAGGAAAGGCAGCCTAGGACTTAGGGCTAAGAGAGACCTATGAGGCTGGACAGATCCATACATGATTGCACAGCTCAGAGAGATGGGGTACGTGAGTAGTGGAGGGAGAAATGTTACCCTAAAAATAGATATATAGAGATAGGTATGCATAGTTTTACTTAAAAAATATTTTTCAAGTTATGTATATTAAACATTGTACTATAACAATAAGTTAAACCTTGCTTGCCAAGGGTTTACTTCTGGCACAGGGGGATCTTTGAACACAAAACATCATTATAAGCTCAAGTTTATGGTTTACCCTGGAGATACAAGGGAGTGGCTGGGTGTTTGGGGGTAAGTCAGGAAATCCATCAGTGAGTCATCAGAGGCAATCACCTGGCTATGGAAAGGGACATCAGGTAGATAACTATCAGAGGGACTTGTCCACTCAGGTTCCCTATAGTACAATGTGCTCTATAGGTGTGGTGATCCCAAAGGATGGGTTAGAGGTCTTTAGGGACAGAGCTATGTGTGAAAGGTGCGGGCAGCCCCAAGGAGAGTTCTGCAAGTTTATACACTGATCCACAGAACAAGAAGAATAAGCAGAAGAGAAATATTCTACCAAATGACACACATTACTTTTTCTTGCATCAAAAATATATGGATTTCTTTTTTCTTAATTTTAACAAACATATATGGGACATTAACTGTACATTGGGCACTGTGTTCAGCAGTTCACCTGAAGGGAGGAATGTGCCTGGAAGCCAAGGAAGATTTTTTAAAAATGGCATGTCTTGGAAATCTCTGTGATTGGCTCACATACAAGGCACAACTAAACAGTGATGTGAGAAATACAATTGCTTCTCCATATCTTTAGAATCCACACCCGTGGAGATGACCCACCATGGATAAAAGTATTTTAAAAAGGCCATTGGTACTGTGTATGTTCCTGATTTTCCTCATCACCATCAACTACTTAAACAATTCTGTTTGATAACTCTTTACATAGAGTACATGGCATGAGACAGTACCAGTACTGTAGGGCTGCTTTAAAGAAATTAGGGTGGGGCTGGAGTTGTGACTCAGCTGTTAGCAGTGAGGTGGCTCACAACCACCTGTGACTTCCGTTCTCACGGATCTGTCACCCTCTCCTAACTCTATGGGTATGTGTCACTCCCACATGTGTACATATCCATGCACACTCCCACACTCTTAATTAAACTCAATAAAATGAATCTTTTAAGTATTCAGGAGGCTGCTCCATAGGAAATGCACAGCTACATGGTGTCTCACGTACAGGACTTGAGGGTCCACAGGTTTTGGTGTTCTCCAGGATTCTGGAACCACTCTCAAATGGACACCAAGGAGTGAATGTATAGAGTTAATTGATGTAATATCCTGAAAGTACTAAGGTGGGCAGAAGTTCTTTTTGCGTCCGTAAGAAGAAGTTTTTGCAACACAAACGAGCGGTACTCATTAACACGGGGCTGCTGGATGGGGCCCGGAGCAACACGGAGATCTATTTAATGAACATACTGCAGACACGGGGGGGGGGGGGGGGGGGTGTTGGTAAAGTCTTTCCGTTCAGTCATCTCTCCTGTATAAGCAAGTAATCACACACAATGCTGGAGGGTTCAAGCATGGCGGATGAGTCTGGAAACGGAAAGGTCATAAATAGTTAACAGTCAGTGCCTGGGCCCTCTTTGAACCGTTCGAGGCAGCCAGTAAATTGAACAGAGCCCCCTCTGCGCACCCATGGAAACAGTCAAGCTGCCGCAATTTGCACAAAGTGCAAGTAACAGATCAGCCTTTCAGAGGACCCTGCACACGCTGCACATTGCGGCGCTCTCACCTCGGTCACAGAGCCTCTGCCTCACAGCTGGGCTGAAGGAATTAGCTCGCACACCAGAATATTAATGTCAGCATCTTTTATCACATGGGTTGGAGATTCGCAAGCATTTGGGGGGAAAAAAATACCACAGCACCAACTCTGTTTGTGATTATCTGTGATTTAGAGAAAAGGGACAAAGTTCTCGTTGAAAAGAAAGTCTGTTGTCGAATGTGTTGATGACAGTCTCCTCCGCAGAGGGATGTAAGCTAAGATGTTTGGGCTGCTCTCTCATTCCTAAGCTATCATGGCAGTGCAACATCAAAATGACAATGAAACCAAGAACTTTTAGGAGCTGCTTTGAAAAGAGAATAAAAGAATAAAGAGGGCTTAGGGAGAGGGCTTAGTGGGTCAAGCCTTTGCTATGCGAGCATGTAGATCTGAGTTCAGATCCCCTGTGCCTGTTTACAATCCTTGTATGGCAGCTTGCAGTCTGTAAACCCAGTGTTGGGGGGACGAAGACACAAGAATTCTCAGAGCTTGTTGACCAACGGGTGAGCCAATTAGCCAATAGATGAGCTTCAGATTCAGGGAGAGACCTTGTCTCAAAAAAATAAGGTGGAGAGCAATAGAGGACTATTCCTGAAGGAAATGTTGACATCTTCTCACACATATAGACATGCACTCTGTACAGACACGTACACAAACATGTATATAAAACACTCATACATACAAACATGAGAAGGGGAAGAGAGGGAGAGAGAGAGAGAGAGAGAGAGAGAGAGAGAGAGAGAGAGAGAGAGAGAGAGGGAGGGAGATATGAAAAGAATGCTTCCTACTTCAACCCATCTCTCATCTCTACCTTATTGTTCATCGAGACTATGAAGCTCTGGATTATATGTTGTTGATTTGGAGACACTCCAGGGAAAGATAAGTGTACTGGGATAGGATTAAACTGGGGTAATTTAGGATCACCGTTCACCCTGGAATGAAGTTTTGCTTTAAGCCAAAGCCAAACCAAGAGAAGACAATAAGTACAACAGAAAGAGGCTGACCTTAATACTGGGGACAAGGTCTTCAGTCAGAAATGTCATACGCATGTAGGCCAGAGACCACCAAGAACCCAATCACAAGTCTTGCAGATTCTTACTTATCTGTCACCAGGCCACAAAGTCAATGCAATTTGTCCCCATGTGTGGTGGAGTCTGTCAGAAGCTGCATCGGAATCATCTAGAAGTGTGCTGTCTGTCGAAGTAGTTAGTTTATATTGAAGGTTACTGAACATTCAATGATGGTGAATGTCTGTTCCGATAAAACACAAATTTTATGTATTTTTTCCAAAATGGAAAAACCTGAAAATGAAATCCTTTTACAAGTTGTCTTACACGAATAATTCCTTTCTCAAGATCTTACCTAGTCCAGTTATTCCTTGAATGTTTCCTAAAGTGCACTGCTTAGTGTTTACATTCTATGTCATAATTGCTTCATTCTCCAATGCCCACCAACTGTGCCTTTTGTCCTTTAGAAAATCCACTTTCTCTTTTCCTACATGTGGCCTGTGCCTCAACCCACCAGTAAGTACTCTTGCCTTCACTGAACTCCTCACTGGCTTGTGAAAACACCAGCATCAGTAAGTCTCAAACTTTGCTCCTATCCATGAAAGTTTGCCACGAAAGACAGCAATCACATAGTCAGTCTGCGATTCCCCTGAGACACTCAGACTAGGGAATGTGCAGGGGGTGGAGTTTCTCCAGGCTCATTATGACACACCACTGTGTGGTGATGCTGTAGATGAGACTTTCCTCCCTCCTGATCTTCCACAATGCCAATGAGGGTTCGTTAGCCAGACATCCACTAAGTGTCTACTACTTACTGGTACTGAGGACACTGAATTGAGTACCTTCTAGTGTCTCAGTGAAGAGTGTGTTAGTAAAGACAGGGTACAGATGTCCATATCCTGTCATGGTAGTGGTGAGCACAGAGAGTTGACTATGGTCTGTGTCAAAGACTAGCTGTGGATGATTAATAGAATTCTGATGCTCTGACTGCAAAAAATGTGACTGAATCTTCACTCCTATTCTTCATTCTTCCCTTTCTCCTTCTACAACATAATCCAAGAATTTACTGAGCTAAGTGGGTTTCCTTTACACACTCCAAATTCTATTGATCCCTCAGACACTTGACCCAACTATTTCTTTTCTAGACAACCCAGACCACCCATCCCTATGAAGGTCCCATCCATTTTCTCCCTCTCACACCCAAGAATGTCTTGAATTTCTGCCATTTTCACATCCCCCATGTCACACATGTAGGACAAGCCCCTTCCTAGGGTGACTGCCTCCCAGTTCTGCTGTGTACTGACTTATCCTTTAGGAGCTTGCCTGGCTGCTTAACTCTGTCTCCCCTATGTTCTCAACCCATTTCTTTATTGTCATTTTTTTTCTGAAACACATGTCTCTCTTAATCTAAATCTATTAACACATGTGATCAATCATTTTGCAAAGATTTAAATTTTTCTTTTCATCTTACTATGGCAGGCACGTAACTCCTAAGAAATTCCAATGTTGTGTCTAAAGATCCAATAAAGAAAAGGTGAATTGTTCAATTTCCTAAACTATCAGAAGTTACAGAGTCATTGGATAACTGCTATATAATAAATGCAATGATAATTGTGCAACAGTGATATAAGAAATGTCATGTAAATGTGGGGTTCATTGTGAGATTCTAAACAAAAATGGGTTATCTTAGGATGGTAGTTATGATTTCTCTTCCCCAGTTTCCTCCTCTGCATAGTAAGGATAACAACATAAGCAAACCATGAAGATTCACCAAAACGATAGATTAAGTCCCCCAGTATAGTCGCCGCCACTGAATGAGTTCCTGGTACATAAATGCTTCCTCCTGCCACTTTGATTTCAGGAAATAACAGATTAAGACTAAGTGAAGCATTTGCTGACAGAAGTTTCATCTCTGCTTATGAAATGTTTTAAACAACAGTGATGGTGGGAAGTAACCAGTTTTCACATTGATATGCAATTTGGGCACATATTTAAATTTAACTCATGTTAAACATATTTATTTATTAGGTTAGGTTATACATGTCATCATCTATATTCGTATATGCAGATATTCATCCTTAGTCTACTTAAACATCTACATACATATACTTAAATCTGTAGCATATGTATTTTACAATGAAGAGACTATTCTAAATTAAATTGTTGGAGTATGTTTTATAGGAGATTCTCTCGTGTATGGAAGACTTTTTTATAGACTGAGGCACATTTTTGTCTGGTTGAAAATATTGCTTTCCCCTGTGGCTTGTCCAACCACCAGCTTCAAAACTGAGAACTTCCAGGTCCATGGAGTCATTCAGGAGTAACAGTTGCTGTGTTAGTCTGGATGAAATAAACATGTGTTCTTCTATTTCCAGGGACCATAGCCATGTTTCTAAAGGACTGCCTCATGCTGTCAATTGCAAAGTCTCACAACTCTGAGACTTCTTTCTTGCCATGAAAGCATAGCCTTGTCTTCTCTGTCCATACACTGAGCAAGAGAGCAGCAGGCCCACAGGAAGACGTAGCATGAGAACATCTTTAAAAAGCACCCTGGGCTGCAGAGATGACTCAGCAGCTAAAAGCACTGTCTGCTCTTCTCGGTGACCTGGTTCACTTCCCAGCACCCACGTGACAGCTCACATCGGCCTGTAACTCCAGTTCCAGGGGATTCAGGCTACTGTGGGCACTAGGCACAAAAGTAGTGGATATACAGACATGCAGACAAAACACCAAACACATTATAAACCTCTTTTTAAAAAACACATCATTGTTTTAAGAAAGGAGTGTTGTCCATATTTGTATAAAAATTACTTGCAGTGCCCGTTCCGACCTGCAATTGGATCTCAACTTCCTTTCATGGCGACCTTGAGTTAAAGCACATTCAAGACACTGAAGGATTTTGAAACTTCACAATGAGACCGAAGACAAGGCTGAAAGCACAGAAAGACATGAGGCAAGTCAGAATCCTTTTTATTCTAGAGCATCTCTCCCAATCAACCACCTAAGGTATTGGGAATTCACTCAGCCTTGGAGATTAACGTTTAGTGAGGTCTCTTACACATTGAGAAGTATCTTGCGATGTAATTGTACTGAAAGTCAGGACAACTGTCCTCCTCTAATTTGATCCATAGGTGCTTAGAATCATGGAAACCATCTCTGGGCTCATTTCTGCAAAATCAACTTCTTTCACTGCGTAGGAAGTGTTATTAGTGTAACTGACCAAATATCATCAGTGATGTAAAGGCAACAAGCTGTTCATTCATATTTGTGAAAAATATTCATTAAAAAAAATAAAGAGTTGGGATTTGGTGCTGACGATGTTAGCCTAAAATGCAGGAGGAGTTGCGTTTAATCTCCAGGACTGAGAGAAAATGTCTTAGCGTTTGGTACGTATTTCCCAAATGGATACTTACAACCAGGGAGGCTGAGGACCTCTCCATCTAAGACCTTGTTGTTTACAGTAAAGTCTGTAATGGCCAAAGATGTGAGATGTCTAACACTTAGGAGTTTTGAGATGGACCACCAAATTTCTTTGTAAACGATTTGTACCAATCCGCAGTGCCATTAGCAAAGTTTGAAAGCATCTTTTCCTTCTAGTACCCATCAATGGACATCTTTTGAAAACATGAATCTGACAGGCCTGATGATGAAGCAGTATATTGTTTTCAAAAGGAAGCTTCTTTGGTAGTGATATCAACGACTGCCCTCAGGCTCACAGTGGAGAATGAGTATTGAAGGCATCCGTGACAGCTCCCCCTCCCCCCACAAAGAAGCAGTCTAGAAGGAAGCCATTGAGTAGAGCCCTTAAAAATTGGGATAGGGTTGCTGAAATGTACCTCCTCACAGTTGATGGCTTATGGCAGGGGTGTGGGGTGGGCAAGAACTGGGTTTTCTTTAAGGGGCTGGCCCCTGGAAGTTTGACCATGCTCCGAGGAGTATATGGGCAACACAAATTGGACTGGGTGTATTTTTTCATCTTCTTCTTCTTGGGAGAAGGAAACAAGTGTGATCAGGGTGCATTGTATAAAATTCCCAAATAATCAATAAAAATTTATGTTAAAAAAACTTACAAGATACTTTTAACTCTAGTGAGATTTTTTAAAATTTTTTTCCCTCCCTTTTTTTATTTTATGTTTTTTGAGACACAGTCTTGTGTAGCTCAGGGTAACCTCAGACTTTTTTTGTCACTAAGGATGACCTGGACCTCTTGGTGCTCTGCCTCCACCTCCCAAATGCTGGGTTATAGGTGTGATGATGGCTAGTTCATCAATTCTTACCAAAAATTAGTGTCAGGTGTGGTGTCTAAGGCCTTGCACATGCTAAGTGTGTCTTAGATCACTGACTTTCTTATTCTTCATATTTTTCTCTGTAAATTCTCATCGATCTATTACTTACGCATGCTAAGAATTTAAAATTATTTGCTTCCAGTTTTTAAGCAACCTAAAACAATACGTTCAGTCTTTACATCTTGACAGTTAAAAAAAAAAAATCCTTCCCTCTAACATTTCCCCAAGTCTCAGCCTAGTTGAACTCATAATACTCATCCTTATTGTGAAGACAGCACCATTTTCCTGTCGTGTTTTCGGGAAGCTTAACTTGGTTCGTGCTGTTGTTTTACTGATGTGTTCTTGTGTAGTGATTATGGCTTTTGGCATTGTTCTCCAGAAACTTGGCCTACAACAGGCTCTCTGTAATTCCCATCCCCAGGACTGGGCCTGCTCATGTCTAAATTTCCTTTTAATTATTTTAGTGAGTACTGCCAATCTAGAAGGACCTGTCATCTTGGTTACTAACCCCAGGCATTCATGGAAAGGCCTGCTAATGCTCCAGTGAATAAAACAATCTCGTCATACGGCAGATTTTCTCTTCATCTCCTCGCACGTCACGCTGACAGGAGAGATGAGATTATAGCAGGAAGAGCACATGATGGCGGATGTGATTTTTATTTTCTTTGCCACAGACTTTTCATTCCCCAGGTATAACACTCATGCCTGTTAGCTACGCTGGGGAAAGAAGTAATAAGAAACAGGTGACGGCCTTGAAAGCATCATGGAGTCGGTTCCCAGAGCAATTGAGAGCTCTCCAACACCATGCTCTGAGCATGCGCAAGGGAAATTTGAAGGCGCTTAAATGTGGCAAGTGGATGCAAGTCATGTCCGGAGAGACGGGAGTATCACCGTGAGCTTTAGAACAGCCACTGTGGGGCAGAGGAGCGAGAGCACGGCCTGAGGCTTCAGGAACTATGTACTATGGTGACACTCGAGCCAGCCACTTCCTTTGGTACTCCGAAGAAACTGTTCTCTTTTTCTTTTATTCAGCAGATGTACAAAAGGCAATAGAGTCGAAGATGGTGAGCGGGCTTTGTGACCAAAGGACTCTTGCTGTGTCTTTAAGAGCAAATGATTTAATCTCTTCCAGATCATCACCTATAAAATAGAAACAGCAGACATCTAACTGTACAGGTTGTGAGTAAGAAAGGTAGGGTTGAAACATCTGGCTCGGCTCGCAAGTGGTGGCCTCCAGCAAACGGGATCCAGGTTGCTAGCGCTGTGTTATTGGAGCACATGGCTAGCCCTTGAGTGATGAGCTTCCAATGCAACAGGAATTACCCTTTAGAGAACAGATCCCAGATTCAAGTATGTTGAAACTGAGAATTCATTTGAGGAGGGGGAAATGATGTTCCTGTATTGGCGTCCGTTAGTTACAGCGAAGAAGGCTTTCTGTTAATTAATGGCCCTGTTGCTTTATATTTCTCAAGAATAGTTTATGCTGTTTATATTAGAAAGGAGAAAGAGAAATGGCCGTTTGAAGACTCAGAAGACACAGTGACATGTCAGGGTCCTCGGCAAACCCTGGAAATGAACGTAAAAATAATCACTTGGGAGGCAGAGGCAGGCAGATCTCTGGTCGTTCGAGGCCAGCCTGGTCTACAAAGCAAGATCCAGGACAGGCTCCAAAACTACACAGAGAAACCCTGTCTTTTAAAAAAAAAAACAAAAATAAATAAATAAACAAATAAACAAATAAATAAACAACAAAAAAGTCCAAATAGTGATGCAGAGCCGTCTAGCCAAACATCCATGGACATAGACAACTGTGATCCGCTCTCCCTAGCAATCAGAGTTGTAGTCAGTTGGAGGGCAGACTTAAAGAAACACTGCAATCTGTTATCAAGTTGCTCTCTCCATTACTTGGCTAATTTTAAGGACAATCAGGATGCGCCCAAGAAAGAAAGAAAAGACACAGATCCGTTCAGTTTGACACTGTAGATTCTACCCAGACTGTGTGTTGAAAGGTCCCTCATGATTGCCTTTAAAGATCAAGCGCAGACAAGAAATTCTAGTTGACAGTGAAGGAGAGCAAGTTCACAACCATAAATTAAAATTAAGGAACTTAAATATGATATAAAATCATTTAATCTTGCTGATTTATACTGGCTTTCAGAGGCAATTCTTTACTAACGCTTCTGTTTATTGCTCTTTTGACTTTTTTAATTACAGTAAACCCCAAATTCAATTATACACTCTACTATATATTTCAGGCAGTACTATTGTAAATAAAAGTAGAACCAATTAATAATGTGCTTAGCCTAGCAAAGCTGTATCAAGTAGAGTACAAAAAAGGGTGTGTGTGTGTGTGTGTGTGTGTGTGTGTGTGTGTGTGTGTGTGTATAATTTGATCAAGGTTCGAAAGCTCTAGTAAAAAAATTCCACCTGGTTAAGCTGGAAAATTTAGATGTTGGAAATGATGATTCTTTTGTTGTTGTTGTTGTTGTTGTTAAAAAAAACTTTAATAAATTACTCTAACATGTTATGTAAGTTGCAATTTTCTAAGTTTAGGGGTGATTTAAAAATATATGTATGTTTGAAAACTGCAGCTTTCCTATCAGCAATCAGCACCATGTTTTGTTTTGGTTTTTTGTTTTCTTAGCAAAAAAACTTTGTTTTTTCTTGGGTTTATCTCTTTTATCATCTCCCCCTGGCATATGCTTTCGGAATGATATAGGCCGCTCCAGCTGTGTTTTGGGTTCCTTAAACATCTCACACTATTCCTCAAATGTTTGGGGTTTGACAAAACCCCGAGTGCATTTGGCCACGCACGTTTTCCCTTGATTTTTAAACACATGTGGGTTTTATGGGAAATTTCATCCATGTGTTTTTGATTCCTTTACACTCAAGTCATCAAAATGTTGTTGTGTAAGGTCTCTTTGATGTCCGAGTAACTTTGGGAGATCCCCCCTCCCTCTTTTTTTATTGGACACTTTAATCCTTTTTTCTTAGAAACAGGATGTTGCATGATGCCAAGAAGAAATGAAGTCCCACTTCAGCACAGTGGTGTTTGATGGAACACTTAAAAACGCTTTGGTTCAATCTGGTTCAGGATTTGACTGAAATAATTCACTTCGTCATTAATTTCTTGTTAAATTTGTTGCTTTTTGGTAGATTTTGAAGTAATAAAAGGTTATATTTTTCTTCAGGAGCAAATACAAAGGAGTAGAAAATTATAAAGTGTTTTAAAATTAATGATGTTGCCTCATAAATGAGCTTGCCATTTTAACCTGTTTACACGTGCTAAATGGAGTTCTGTAAATTGGGGATAATTATGTCCTGATTTATCTGTCACCAGGAGGCTTGGGAAAGGGTCAGCGTGAAAGAAAAAAAAAAAAAAAAAACATTTGAGAGATATAGTTGAGCTTAGTTTTCCCCCAAAGTGGAAGATAAGTGTGTAGATTTTGCATTTCAATACTTCACACAGAGATAAGGAAAGTCATGTATGCACATCTGCAAATGTTACGTAATGAGAAGTGTGTTGCTAGGGAAGCATGTGGTGGAGTTTAAAGCTTGTGAAATAAGGACAGTAATCGTGCCTACGTCTTGGGAAAGTGCTTGCCTCTGAAGTTTAAATTAGCTAACACAGTCACAGTCCTGAAGACAGTGACTGGCCCATTGTAGGTTCTCAGCAGGTGCAGCCAAACGAGGGTTGGAAATTAACTCCAGCTATTACCATGACCTTGCCTGGGGGCTCTTCTGTGTCCACCTCAATTCCTTCTACACAGTCCCATCATAATTACTGTAGAACTGTGTACATGGAAATGTCACTCGAGTGTCTAATCTGCATTAATGTGAGAAATGTCACCTGTGTTACAGACGAGGCAGTGACTTGTCCAAGAGTTTGATCTGAGCTCCGTCAGCTGCAGAGTCCATACCCTCTCTACCACGTTTCAAGATGACAGGCAGCGAATGTTGGGACTGCATAATCCACACGCTTTCTACCATTTTTCAAGACAACAGTCAGTGAATGTTAATAATAAAAACCAAAGAACAGGACACTGCTTCTTTGCCAATGGCTATGGGACAATTGTCAGGGACCATTGTCTTAACACACAAACTATGATTTCTTTGAGAATCATTTATACACAATGTGACAATCTTTTCAGAATTATGAAGTTATAGCGAACAATGAAGAGTTACTGTTATGAATGACAACTTTCTGGGGACAGCTCTGTTGTCAGTTTGAGCCTAGCCTATTCAGTACCAGCCAATCAGTCTCTTCTTCATTGTTTCTTCTTCTTCTTCTTCTTCTTCTTCTTCTTCTTCTTCTTCTTCTTCTTCTTCTTCTTCTTCTTCTTTCTTCTTCTTCTCCTCCTCCTCCTCCTCTTCCTCCTCCTCCTCTTCCTCCTCCTCCTCTTCCTCCTCCTCCTCTTCCTTCTCCTCCTCCTCTTCCTCCTCCTTCTTCTCCTTCTCCTTCTCCTCCTCTTTCTCCTTCTCCTCCTCCTCTTCCTCCTCCTTCTCCTCCTCCTTCTTCTTTCTTCTTCTCTTTCTCCTTCTTCTTCCTCTTCCTCATCTTCTATTCCTCCTCTCCTTCTCCTCTTCCTTCTTCTTTCTCTTTCTTCTCCTCCTCCTTCCCCTTCTTCCTCTTCTTCTTCCTCCTCTTTTCTCTTCTCATTCTCATTCTTTTATTCTTATTCTTACTCCTTTTTTTCTCTTTCCCATTCCCACCCTCCTCTTTTGTAGCCTATATTTGAGATTAGGTGTTAGAATGTAAGGACAGAGGCCCGAGGAATTGGAGAGACACTATCACTGCAGAGATCTAGTTATCTTTCTATTCATATTGTGAAGTTGAAGAATCCCATCTTATAAAATCTTTTGCTCCACACCGTTCTATCATCAATATCATCAGACTTCACCCACTAATTTTCAGTAACAGTGGCTTGCCTTTCACTAGAGGTTATTGCACATTGTCAGTGCCTTCATTTCACCACTTTATGAAACGGAATGGAGTGGTAATTGTGGGCCCACATTATGTAGAATCATGTATTCCACTAGCGACTTGATAGAAAAGTGAAACATAATGGCAAGTATAGAAACTTCATATTTCAAACACCACAGCCAAAGTGAGATCCATCAGATATGAAGTTAATCATGTGAGTCACTGCAAATGATTTTTTCAAACTACAAAATTATTGTTTTTGTTCTGTGCTTGGAGAAACAGCTTTTGGGCAAAGGGGGAGACCTGTATTGTGTTCTATTAAGAGAGACTATGTTCTTATATTGCTTTGGGGGATAGTCTTTGTACAAATCACTAAACAAACTGATAGTCTGATTTTAATTGTAGATTTCATGAACTACAATGGAGAAGAATAATTTACCATAAATTATTGATGACTAATATAGTAGAATAGGTTTTCAAACTAATTTTCACCCTGGCAGCATTATTTGCTATTTATATACTTATTTAAATGACAATGATACATAACATTTTCTGAGTCTTCATGTGTGTCAGATACTGTTCTAGCGATTTACAGATATCAAATCATTAACCCAATACATGTACATGTAGCATGATTATTGTGGTTTTACAAATGAACAAACCATAATACAGAGGTTAGCAACTTGCCCAAGTGCTCAGCTAGTGAGTGACAAAGAAAAGGATGTAACATTCTTGCTAGAAATATGGGCTTCTGGGAAAGGGTCACACACTTGGATTTCCACAGTATAAACCTAGTTTTGTCTTTCAGTCGGACTAACCTCCACTGAACAGTGGTGATCTCTAGAAAGCTTTTAGGAGAGAGAGCCTGTGTTTGAATCATCTGGGTATCCCGAGGGCTAGCAAGTGATGTACCCACCACTAAGTATACATCAAATCACACTTTCTTTTATCCCAACTGTGTCTGTGTATTCAGTATATCAGACCAAAAAGAGTGCTTTGCTGGAAAGCGATGACCACAGTTTTTAACGATTGTTTAAGAGGGTCAACATATACCATGGATGCCAATGATTAAGAGGGGAACAGGGTGACATGTGGAAAACAGTGCCCTAGAAATGGGTGAAAATTCCATCCCAGAGGCTCAAATCAAGGGGTGCTGTAACTGTTAGTGCTTCCCATCATACCCCAGGCCAACAGACCAATGATGAGAGTCCCTTGCTGAAAGTGTGCTGAGAACTAAACTACGTCCATGTAAACAAACAAAACAACAAGCCACGTGACAGTGGGGCTGGAGAGATGGTTTAGAGCCCACACTACTCTTGCAGAAGACCCAAGTTCAGTTCCTAGCACACATGTCAGGTGGCTCGTGACTGTCTGTAACACCAGATCTAGGGAATATGATGCCCTCGTCCGGACTCCATAGGTACCTGCACTCATGTACACACATACCACCACCACCACCACCACCACCACCACCACCACCACCACCAATCAATCAATCAATAAATAAATCAATCCATAAATAAATGTAAAAAAATGAGGCAGTGGAAACAAAATCAAAGCCACAGGAAGGGAATCATTGTGCTTCCTGAGAAAAACACTTGAGAGGTGATTTAGTGGTGAGTTTATTATAATATACTTTTTATCTTTCAGTAATTTTAGAATTGCTGGAAAACTTTAAATGTGGTATGAATAGTTTCTATGAACACTTTACTTACATTTGGCCCATTTGTCGAAAAGTAAGACAACTGCATGAACTACATATTACACACTTTGTATTCCACCATTGTCTCCACAAATAACTCTTTTCATTCCATGACATTTTATAGGTGACCCCATTACATCCTGTCTGCTTTTCTCTAACCTGTGACAGTTTATCTTTTCTTATTTGTCACTTGTAATTAACTCTTTAAGAGAGAGAGAAAGTTCTCTACATGTGAAACCATTTTGTGTTTCTGTATGTACCCGTGGGGAAGAGAAAAAGAGTGTATATGTATATGTATATGCAATGCAGTGAGTGGTCAGGGCAAGGTCTCTGCAGGTGCTACCGAAGCAGAAACCTCAATTCAAATGAGAAGGAGCATCAAGGGATAGACAAATATCAGCAGAAAAAGTTGCAGGCAGGAGGAGCCAGCACTGAGGCCCCAAGGCAAAGAGGTCAACGGAAGTTTGATGTGGCCAAGGAGCCATGGAGAGCCAACAGGTCTGTGGTAGATTAGGTAGAGGGGATATGGTCATGAGGAACCTGAAGAAGAGCCACAGGCAAACTAGGAGCAGACCATGCATGGCTTGGTGAATGCTCATAGATGTGATCTTTCCTATAACATTTCCTCTAGGTATTTCAGAACTCAAAAAAGAAAAAATTCTCCATTCTAGGTGAAATCAAGCTGTGAATACTCATACTCAGTCATATTTTTTTTTTTTTCTGATCACTGGTCTCAGTTCACATTTGTTTTTGAGAGTGTAAACAAATACCAATCCAGGAGTCCATGGCTGCTTTCTGAGGCAACCCCAAACCTACTTTTCCGTGTGAGATTCCTTCTGAACAATATTATATTTTATGATGGCCTCTTTACTGATGGTCACTTAGCTGTTGGATCCTTTTACCCATGAGTATCACCTCCTTACCTTAGTCCACCTTCTCCTCTGCTGCTCCTCTGTCAATCAACTCCCTCAATACGACAACACTGGAGTAAGTGATGTAACCATTTTTTATGGTCTAAGGGAATTTGTAACTTGGGGGTAAGAAGGACGGCAAAGCAGATATCCTGAGCCCATTTGCTCTGCAAATTCCTTCTCTTAAAATGGTATGTGTGATCCTGATGGTCTGTAAGCTGTATAGCTCATGATCTCCAGTGGCTGGCTTGCTATGTCATAGGTAATGACTAACAGAAAAGAGAGTGGTATGTGAACTACTACTCACGTTGCTGCTTCCGTAGAAGCTGTCAACTATATAAAAATCAGAGAATTGTGAAAGCAATAAATAGAACTTCAGCCACTCTCTTTGCAGATATTTTCAAATCTTCTGCCATCCACAAAACTAAAGCATAGGAATTGTAATTGATTTTTATAAAGTCTTCTTAAAATATATCTAAACATTTGGAAACATCTGGGAGATGGCCCAGGAATCTTATTTTTATTATTTTTGAATGAGTTCAGCTTGGGAGATTTGTGATGAATTCAGTCTGGCAGTGTACAAAGTCAATCCAAGGTATAGTTATATACACCAAGAAAGGACCACCCTGATGGAGTTTTCCTGTTGGGCCTACCCATCTCCAACCTTCAGTGGTGTGTGTGGCCCCATAGGTTTGACCATGGTCTGTAGGTGGACAGTGCTGGATTTGAGTTCTGGGTCTTCCATTTATTAGCTCTATAGCTTTGGACAAGTCACCAAAACATTTTCAATCTCCCATTTGTAGATCTTTAATGTGGAGGTGATATTGCTATTATCTAGACTAACCGTGACTATTAAAAGAGCATTTACATCAAGGCTTAGCATAATGAGTCTTCCATTTTAAATGATCAATAAAAGTTAATGATTAATGTAATCATTATTGTTAATAAGATCAAATATTTATTGCTCATGTTATGTGTAATGCATTATATGAACTCAGAAAAGAACTGAACATGGTTTCTCTTTGTAGATGTGGGTTTGGCCATGTAGAACTTAATTATCAGCAGAATATCTAAGGACAAGAATGAAAAGCATTTAGAAAGAAAGTAAATGACTGTCAAGAAGTCCAACAGTCAAAATAGAATCCTAGAAAGTAAAAATGTGTATGGTTAAAGAAGACTTGCAGAGGGCTGGAGAGAGAGCTTAGCAATGAGGGAGGAGAGCTGCTATTCCAAAAGACCCAGGTCCTGCTCCCAGCGAGGATGCTGGGATACTCACAACCTCCAGATCTGTAACTCCAGATTGAGACACATCTGGATACTCTAGCGTCTCACCCCCTGCAAAACACACACACACACACACACACACACACACACACACACACACACACACACACGCATGTGCACACACTTGCACACACATGTACAAATGCATATACACACAATTAAAATAAAATATTTTTTAAAGTGCTTGGGGAAGTAGAGGGTTTTCTACCATAGTGCTTCAAGACTACCCAGGTGTAAACTATATATTAAAGATAGTATCAATAGAAAACTTAGATAATTGTTAAAAATAGGTATAGTTGAGAAGTGTGGGATTTTAATATGGAAATAGTTTGGGGCTGACTCACAATAGCTAACTAGATTAATTAGTATCAATTATACACCCTGGTTTCACTGAAGCCTTTGTATAAATCAGAACATTTTCCCCTCTCAGGAAGAGGCTTGTAGTGGGTGGGAATATTTTTGCTAGCCTTTGATTGAAGCTTTCATTCAGGCACTCAGATCTTGTAGAGTGGTTGTGATAAGGATTGCTCGTCGGAAATGAGCGTGTATCAGGACTGTAACACCTTTAGGCCCGGCGCCCCTACAAAAACCCTTGTCACTTCAGTTTAATTGCAAATTCCCCGGAGAACCTCCTCTAATGACCCATTTACATTAAAGCTTTTAAATTAGATTTCAATCTTAATTTCACTTGAAATGTTACCCCGGAGTAATCATTCCATTATAAATCATTTTATTTGATTTTATGGAATTGCTCAATTACAAGAGAAGTATTGAAATAAAGCGGAGTGATACTGAGGAACGTGGCGAGACAAAGCCAGGGTCTGTTTGACTTTGGGAAAATGTTATCAGTCAGAGCAAATCTCAGTCATTTATAAGCCACACAATGTCTTACAGTACTGAGCTGTGGGATATTTTGTACAAGAGATAATTGGAGTACTGTGACACTTGGAATGAATATTGAGGCTTTAAACTTAGGCAGGAAGCATAGCAGAACATCCAAATCATTCTAGATTTAGGTAGGACGCTTATTTCTGCTGGACAAATTGCTGATCCTATGAGGCCGTGATTAATGACAGAGAATGCATTTTAGGAACTTCCTTTCCCTGCACACCTTTATTGCATGTATACATGTGTGCTGTGAGTCTCCTTAGGGCATTCCTCCCCCAATGTGCTTTTTACTTATGTCACTCCAAACACAGTGACTTTCTTACACACTCAGTGTGAGAACTCTCTCACAAATGTCATTTTAACTCATTTTACATGGGACACGGTATTTTTTAATTATTTATAATATGACACACGAGAGCTGTGTGTTCAAATCTCACTTATACTTTTAATCTTAGCATTTGAGGCTTAATAGAGTTAGAGGCCAGTCTGGGCTTCACAATGAGTTCCAAACTAGTGGTACACTACACGGTTTCTGTAGTTGTTAGTACACAGTTCAAAACCAGAGACCACGAAAGCACAGTCTAAGACCCAAATGTCACAATAGAGGGCTGTGAATGCAAAAGCAAGTGACTTGCTTCCTTGGGTGGTAATTCAAGTCATGTGCAGAGTAAGTATGTTAATTACTTTTTGTTACTATGATAAAATACTGTGACCAAAAATAACTTAGGGAAGATGTAATTTTCCTGTGGTTTCAGAGGGATAGAGTCCGTTATGAGGAAGGTATAGCACAGTAGCAGGAGCAGCAAGCTGGCAGATCACATCTCAATCCCACACCGAAAGCAGAAAGAAAGAACAGCAGGGAAGTGGGGTGGTGCTATAAATCCTAAACCTACCCCCAGAAAGGCTGCACTTCCTAAAAGTACCAGAACCTCCCAAAAGTACCACCAACAGGAGAGCAACGCTCATATACATGAGCCTGTGTGGGAAATTTATCTTTCAAACTCCCACATCTGGCATCTGGTCCCTATAGATTTATGGCCTTCTCATAATGCAAAAGGCATTTCATCCAACTTCAAAAGTCCCCACATTCTTTAACAGTCTCTACTCTGTTTAAGAGTCTTCTGTTTGAGTTTCTTCAGAGACTGAAGGCAATCTCTTAACTGTGACTCCGTGTAAAATATATAAAAGAAAACCAAACAAATTACATACTCAAATGTACATACAAAGGCATAGAATTCCCACTCCAAAAGGATTGCCTAGGGAGATGGTGAAGAAGTACTTGACCAAAGCGAAGTCAGAATTAACCAGGGAAACACCGATTCCTATAGCTCCACGTCCTGTACCTGGGACTTCAGTTTCAAAGGGCTTAGGTGTCCTTGTTCCTCCGGCTGTGCCGTCTGCAATACATTATTTTTTTCTCTTGGCGTGGTTCCATGCCCCAAGGACAGCCCTCCTTGGTAGATGTCTTAGGACTTCGGCATCTCCAACATCTCCATTGCAACCCAGATTCACCATCACAGCTCCATCCAACAGCCTCTCAGGTCTTCCTTGCAGGGATTGTCCTCAGTGGCTCTCTAAAAACTATGGAGAAAGAATCCACAATATCTTCACTCTTACATCTTTCTCATTTTCAAAGCCAGTACCATGAGGAGGGCACTGCCAACTTCAGCTGATAGCACGTGATGGAGCTTCATCCCCCTTGGACCACAGGTGCATCAGCATTTGTATGCTGTTGCTTTCTAGGAGAGGAAACCCTCGAGGCCAGTGGTTCTCAACCTTCCTAATGCTGAGACCCTTTAATATGGTTCCTTAGGCTGTGGTGACCCCCCAACCATAAAGTTATTTTCCTTGCTATTTCATAACTGTAATTTTGCTACTTTTATTAACTGTGATATAAATATCTGATATGCAGGATATCTAATATGTGACTCTTTTGAAAGGGTTGTTCAACCCACAGTGGGATCACAACCCACAGGTTGGGAAACACTACTCCATGCTTTTCTCCAATCATTGGAGCTTTAGCTGGGTAGAGTCTTGCCCTGAGGGTGCCTCCTATCACTCTGCTGCACGTCAAAAGACTTCTCTTTCAGGGAAATAACCTCCTAAAAAATGACTGCCTCATTTTCAGCTCAGCTCATGACTTGGCTATGACATCATGCTTCCTAGTGTTCTGTTCTTCTCTAAGCTACATTTTTTTCATTTTCTCTGTCCCACGTGTTGCTATTTTCTTTGTACTCATTTAGAAGAGTATTCAGTATAACTATACCTCTATCTCAGTTGTTCATCAAGTCCTTGTTCTACTTGGAAAGAAACCCCACGAGCCAGGCCTCCCCTGTCTGCAGTACTCTCAGGAACACTGCCTTCCCAGGCTCCTGTTGACTGTCCCATTAAGCGCTGCTCACAATGTTCAACAGCTTTTCCAAATTCTTCCATGTTCCTCCAGAATGCAGCAAGACATGGCATGGCGTCAGGAGCGAAAACTGGCTGATCACATTTTCAACACACATGAAATCAGGGAGAGAGGGGGGAGTGGAGAGATCAGGAAGTGAGGTGGCAAGGCTATAAATTCCCAAACTAACCTTCAGTGATAATATTTATCTATCTCCTAAAAGTAACATAACCAAAAAAAAAAAAAAACCAAAAAACCAAAAACCAAAAAACCAAAAAAACCAAAAGCCACCACCTGAAGACTAAGTGTTCAAATACCTAAGGACATTTCTCATTCAAACCACCTCAGCAGAAATGACTAACAAGAAACTTCTATTTCCTCTCTATAATGCCAATATTTTACTTTCAAAAGTTAGACTTCCTTAAAAAAAATTACCAAAGAGTTGATTCAAATTCTCCGTAAAGAAATGAGATCATGATTTTAAAAATCTCCTAATGTCAGCCTTGTCAAGAGATGAAGACGTTTTACTTTGTAATCATTTTTCTCAAGGTTTGGAACCTGGTCAATTTTCATACGTGTATTGCACGCACTTAAAATGTATCTTTTCTGTTTATCAAGTGTGATCATCTTTTCCCTCTCTCTCTCTCTTCTGGAAATTTTTAGTATCTACTTACATTTCCAGCATCCCGGGTAATAAAGCTATGTCAATAAGAAAGAAAACAAAACAAAATAATAATCCACCGTTTCTGCTATTGTCAACTGTTATTAAAATATTCTTTAGTCAAATTAATTCTTCTTATTAAAAACTCCAACCCAACCATTGTGTCAGCCATCTTTCCTAGCAAAACTCTCTACTGGAGAAGTAGAATGGCCGCCCTGGCTGGAAATCAGCCAGAAATGAGAAACAGCTTAGATGCCCATCAGCAGATGAAGGGATAATGAAAATATGGTACATTTACACAATGGAATATTACTCAGCTGTTAAAAATAAATGAAATCATGACATTCACCAAAAAAATGGATGGAACTAGAAAAAAATTCATCCTGAGTGAGATAACCCAGACCCAGAAAGACAACTTTAATAAATATCTCACTTAGCCATCATCAGAGAGGCTTCCTCAGATGGGAGATGGGAATTAAAACAGAGACCCAAAACTGGACAATGTGCAGAGAGTGAGAGACCTCAGAACACTGTTCTAAGTGGGTTGTTTTTTATCAAATTCATCCCCTCAGGGCTGAGGGAACTGTGTGGAAGAGGAGACGGCAAGATTGTAGGAAGCAGCGGGGATGGAAGACACCAAGAAAGCAAAGCTTTCCGGTCACAACAGTTCTGATACACGGATGAATGCACAGAGATGTGGCAGCAGGCACAGGGTCTGCACAGGTCCAGATCAGATGGGGTCCTTAACAGAGAGTGGAAGGGGACGCATGCTCCCATCCTAACCCATAAGCTGTTTCCAAGTGACAACCTCTAAAAGGAAAAATTAGTTATATCCAACGGAGTCTCTCTGGGTAACAAGCTAGAGTTGAGAGTGGGCCCCAGGCCCAGCATTAAATGGCCAAGACAAAACAAACTCAATGATATTTTTGGAGTTTAGTCTCATAATGATTTGTTTGAGCATTATGCTTTATTTGTGCAAGTAAGTTTTAACTTACCTGTATTTTGCTTATCTGATATGGTTTCCAGTTTTGTGTTTTTATGGATTTTGTGTGCGTGTATGAGCTTATGTGTGAGTCTCTGCATGTGCTGTTTCTTGTGGTTTTTCTTTTTTCCTTTATCTATTTGCTTTGTTTTAGTCTGGTTTGTTGGTTTTATTAGTCTACTTGTTTTCTATATAGAGAAAGAAAAGAGGGTGGAGTTGGATGGGTGGAGAGGTGGGGAGGATCTGGGAGGAGACAAAGAAGGGGAAACCATGATCAGAATACATTGCGTGAAAAAAAAATTAAATTCAGTTAAAAAGCATGTTTTATATTTGAATGATCTTTCGGGATAACTTTGAAGTAATTAGAAAACAGGATTCTATTCCACACAATTGTTTGAAAATTGGTATTTCCCCTTTCTCTTTTCCTTCATAATAAATATTATTCTACTTTTAAAAAAGTTCAGTTCCAAGAGGAATTTATTAAAATAGCCTATTATGATTATGCTGTTGTATTTTTCATACATTTTGGGATACTTTTGCTTCAATTATTTGGTCTCAGCTTTAAGTGAGGAGAATATAGTTGCTGCAGCTCACGAATGAACCAACTTTTTACTTCTTAGGGTTGTCTCTGTCTTGATGACTTGTAATTATATTTGTGTGATATCATCATAAAAAGAACATCTGGGTTTTTTTGTTTGTTGGTTTGTTGGTTTTTAAAACAGGGTTTCTCTGTGTAGCTCTGGCTGTCCTGGATCTCACTCTGTAGACCAGGTTGGCCTCGAACTCAGAGATCTATCTGCCTCTGCTTCCTGAGTGCTGAGATTAAAGACATGCACACCCTCCCCCCGGTAAAACATCTGTCTTTTGACTTACATAAAATCTTTTAATGATCCTTGATTCTCAAAATTTGCATTTCATAAAAGTATTTCTTTTGAACAACAAAAGTTCCTGCTTACTTGCTTCTGTGTTTTAATTCAGACTTTTGAACATACCTATTCACCAATTTCATCCTCACCTCCATAATCTACACCACCATCTTCATCCTCACCTCCATAATCTACACCATCTTCATCCTCACCTCCATAATCTATACCACCATCTTCATCCTCACCTCCATAATCTACACCATCTTCATCCTCACCTCCATAATCTACACCACCATCTTCATCCTCACCATAATCTACACCACCTTCTTCATCCCCACCTCTATAATCTACACCATCTTCATCCTCACCTCCATAATCTACACCATCTTCATACTCACCTCCATAATCTATACCACCATCTTCATCCTCACCTCCATAATCTACACCACCATCTTCATCCTCACCTCCATAATCTACATCATTTTCATCCTCGCCTCCTATGATCTACACCATCTTCATCCTCACCTCCATAATCTACACCATCTTTATCCTTACCATAATCTACTTTGATTATAAACCCATTTCTTTTTCTAATCTATATTTTGCTTCTTTAGGTTCAATACACAAATCTCATCTCCAGATTTCTCTTTCCTGCTACTCACTGTTGGGTATTATATTTACTTCCAAATGTATTCCCTTGTTCTGTTCTGTGGATTTACATCTTCTGATAGATTTCTTTTTTGAGACAGGTTCTCACTGTGTAACTCTGGCTGGCCTGAAACTTTCTTTGTAGACATGGAACTCATAGAGACCCACCTTCTTCTGCCTCCTGAGTGCGAGGATTAAAAGTATGAGTCCTACACTTTTCTTTTCTAACAGTTTCTTAAATGCACATAGATGGTAAGTATCTGGTCCTTTATGTATTTGGAGTAGATTTACTTTGGTTTCTTAGTGGGTAAATAGTTTGGTTGGGTATAGAAATCTTTTACTTCTCTTCTTTGGGTTTTGACTTGCTTCCCCTTGTCTTCCAGCTCTCAGTGCTGCCCTGAAAACTGACTGTCTCTTAGTTTCTTGTGTTCAATTTTCTCTTTGTGTCTTAGCAGACGTTAGTACTGTAAAATTTCAAATGAAAACATGAGCTGTGTATGGAATGTAGAAGGAGGTTTTCTGGGTATACAAATTTTCAACAACCCCTCTGTTTTTAATCCTTTCTCATTCCTTTGCTACCACATTAAAAAAAGATCAAGTATTTACATTTCCTCCTCTTGCTGAGTTTCTGCACAGCAAATTAGATTGTGGTACATGATACCACAATCCTATACAATATTGTAATTTCCTCTGTTCTGAGTCCATTGTTATGACTGTTTGCTTCCCATCTTTTCAACATTTGTTGGTACTTCTTTCTCCCTTCGAGTCTTCTTTTGTTCAAATTGTCTTTAGCTGTTTGCATCATTCTGTTTCTTCATTTTGATGGGATATGGGGAAAGACTGATACTAAATGCATGTGTTTATTATATATTTAACTAGAAGTTTCTTGGTTATATTTAGTGATTTATTTGATTGTTGCTAAAGTATCAGCAGGTATTTTTATGTGTTATGCAAGGCAGTGTATGTGAGTATGTGTGCAGAGGTCTTAGAATCAGTCCTTCCATCAACCCAGTTCAGTATTCTTTTATCTTTATTTCTTATCAAATCCTCCACAGTACGCAGTATATACTCTATTTTACAGATCAGTGAATTTAACTCCAGGGTTATTAGGTCACTAACCTAAAATAATAACATCATGCCAAATGGCAGAGCTAACATTGATGCCAAAGCAAATGTATAATAACATAAGCCCTACTTACAAATAGTGATTAATTACTTTAAAAGATAACTGGTATGACTACTAACAGTCAATCAGTTTTACCCATTAATGACCTGATTGGTGAAGTGTTGCTCTTTATACTATACTCACACTTAATTTTTCATCATCTCTTGTTTAGATCATATTTTACACACTAGAATCTTTATAACAATAAATTCTGCCTTTTTGAATTTAGACATAAATACACAGATAAAGGCTTATTTTTTATGATAAGACAGTAAAATATAATCTAACCAGCTGACTGTGGCATTAAAACCATGTGACAGTTTACAAAGTTTACACTAGTTTACAAAGCTAAGAACTAGATACGCCCGATGTGGTAGCATGGCAGTGTAATAAAGAAGCATGGTCAAACTAGCTCAAAAAGTCCATATTTCCTCCCAGATGCAATTGTCCTTCAGATATTTGCTTTTTATATTCTTGCTTTTGAGGGGGACATGATGTGTATATGTGTGATGTTATAGCATGTGTGCATATGTGTTTGCATGTGTATGGACACAGGTGTACAGGTGTGTGTGTGTGTGTGTGTGTGTGTGTGTGTGTGTGTGTATGGGCATTTGAACACTGGCTTTCTTTTTTTTCTTTTTTTTTCTTTTTTTCTTTTTTTTTCTTTTCTTTTTTTTTTTTTGGTTTTTTGAGACAGGGTTTCTCTGTGTAGCTTTGCGCCTCTCCTGGAACTCACTTGGTAGTCCAGGCTGGCCTCGAACTCACAGAGATCCACCTGCCTCTGCCTCCTGAGTGCTGGGATTAAAGGCGTGCGCCACCACCGCCCGGCGAACACTGGCTTTCTTGATTGCTCTCTACTTTATAGCTGAGACAAGGGTTCTTTCTGAACTCCTAGCTTACCAATTTGGATAATGAAGCTAGCTAGCTTTCCCCAGAGATTCCCTGTCTCTCACTTCGTACTGAAAGCACGAGCAGCCATCGAGTCTACCGAGATTGTTCCTGTGGGTTCTGGAGAGCTGAACTCGGTTTCCAGGCTTGTCAGGTGTTACCGTTTCATCCACTGAGCCGTCTGGCCAGTCCATAGCCTTGCATCTTGATCTAGTTTTAAATCTCCTCTCCTTTTCTTTGCCTCCCTCTTTTCTTCTGTAGTGTCATTTGTTTGTCTGCCTTGCTTTGTTTGAACTATTCCTTAACAGGCTTATGTCAGGCAGGTGAAGCCAATGTTTACTTGGGTCATTATAGGAACTTTCTGAAAATGTTGTGATTCATGAGTGGTGAATACGTGTTTGATGAGTAAGCGAATAAGTGAAGTATACAGTCATTGGATATTTCCATAATATACATACCATGTCTGTTAACCTGCTATAGAAATGTGAATAAGCCATGTACTGATGCATTTCCTCTCATCCCTGACCATCTTTCTTCCCACAGGTTATAAAGCTTAAGTGATATTTGTTGGTATATCCTATCAACACATACTTAAATGTATTAAAATCATATACAGATAAATTACTCTAATTTGAGGTGGTCTAAGTATTAGGAACGATAAATATGTGATATGAGCCTGTGTTGTGACAGGGAATGGTGGATCCTATAGGAATCTAACCTGTTATTACATACTGAAATGCAAAAAGTTAATATTTATGACGTGCCCAATACCCAGGATAAGAAATTATCCCAATTGTTTCTATCAGGAATATAAACTTAAGGCTCCAAATATGATATTTTATATTTCCCCACTTAAATGTCTCTCTTTCTTTCTTTTATTTGTTTGAAGTGTGCTCAGAGGATAACTTGTAAGAGTAGGTGTGCTCTTTCTACTGTATGGGTCTCAAGAATTGAGCTCACATTGTAGGACTCAGTGGCAGTGGATTTCCCACACTGAGCTGTTCACTAGCCTCCAAGATCCTATATTGTAAAAGAAATCAACAAACCAGGAATTTGGATGAGTTCTTTTGGTTTCGAAAGTTGAAAAATGTATTGGTTGGATTGCTTAGCTGTAAACAGTAGACATTCCTCTAAAAAGAGATGAAATTTATTAATCTATATCAATGGACACAGCATCCCAGAGAATCAGTCCTAGAGATTACATTGCCAAGAACCCAAAATATCCTCCCAAGTCTGCCTACTGTAGCTGAGTACTGTACCAATGCAACAGATACACCATCCATGCTGGCTACCGAGCTAGAACTTCTGACACTGCTATTGTCACTTGAACCAGACAGTACCTATTTCTGAACAGAATTTTCACTCCAGAGTTAATGATAGGGCAGTCCATGTTCTTGTGTAAAGGCAGCATAGAAAAAGTATAGGCTTTGAGAGCTAAGGACTTTAAACAGTCACAAACAAATGATGCCATCCAAAGGAAAATGGGTGATGCAAAAGCATGACATTCACTGATACCATCAATTCAAAGTTCATCTTGGTTTTATTGTTTTTTTTGTTTTTGTTTTTTGTTTTTGTTTTTCGAGACAGGGTTTCTCTGTGTAGTTTTGGTTCCTGTCCTGTATCTCGCTCTGTAGACCAGGCTGGCCTCGAACTCACAGAGATCCTCTTGCCTTTGCCTCTGGAATTAAAGGTATGCACTACCGCCGCCTGGCCATTTTATTGGTTTTATTTAGACAATGGTTTTGAACACATTTCAGGCTTGTCTTGAACTCACCCTATAGTTTTGAGCTCAAAGGATTACCCGGCCTCAGCCTCCCAAGTACTTACATTGCAGGAATTGTCCCATTACACTAGGGTTCCCAATTCTGTTTCAAAGACAAACCCTATGCTGGCAATCAGAATGAAAGTTTGTGTGATTTTTTTGCCTGTCAGTCACTAGTCTATGGTGTATGGTTCAGAAGATGGTCTAGGTGCCTCCGCACACAGAAAGAAAACAGCACTATTAATTGATGAAAAATAGTTGAGACAGACAGCTAGTCCCTCAAAACAATGAGAAGTTGGATTTCTGTGGCCTTCAGATCACCATCCCAACAATACAAGCCATTGCCCTTCGACTCAGATCTTCCAGTGACATCTAAGCCACAATGAATTGCCATATATATGCTTTATGTGTGTATAATTGAGCTACATTGGAAGAAGTATAAATAAGAACTTTCTGCCTTGCCAGATTCCTAAAAGATGTTGCTGTCAGCTTACAAAATTTTTACATGAGCAGAAAGTAAATATGGAATTCATAAACTCCAGTAATAGATCCAAAGTACCCTCTCACCCCACCCCCACCCCCCACAACACATCCCAGCCTTCCTCCATCTTGCCTAGACTTTCCAGCAGTTGAATTCTGAGCCACATCCTTGTGGCATAGCAATCCAGAAAGTATTTCTAGAAACCAAGTCTTTTTTTAGATCTCCTCTTTTGAAGTTATTGCCCAACTAATATAAGTAATCTTCCATGCTATAAAATTAGTAACAGGGAGTCCATGTGTAGTCATCTTGTAGTTATTTACTGTACAGCACGTTACAGAGACATCTTTGAGACCATGATTTCATTATTTTGGCATCAGAAGTTCAACTTTACCATCTTGTGACTGAGCTGCTCCTGGCACCCTGGGGGAGACTTAGGACTTTCTATCTTTCAAACTTTAGGGATTCCTTTCATCTTAGTTAGGGTTTCTATTTTGTGAAGGGACACCATGACTACAGCAACTCTCATAAAGGAAAATATTTACTTGAGGTGGAGGCTTACAGTTTCAGAGGTTAAGTCCATTACTATCGTGGTGGGACACGGTGGCATGCAGGTAGACATGGTGCTGGAGCTGAGAGTTTTACACCTTGACTGGCAGGCAAGAGGAAGTGAACTGAGATACTGGTGTGGCTTAAGCATATGTGAGACCTCAAAGCCAGTCTCCACATGACACACTTCCTCCAACAAGGCCACACCTCCTGACAGTGCCACTCTCTTTGAGGGTCATTTTCTTTCAAATCACCGCATTGCACTCCTTGGAGCCCACAGGTTTGTAGCCATTATCATAATGCAAAACTGCATTCAATATAATTTCAAAAGTCTTCATCATCTATAACAGTCTCAAACTTATTTAAAAGTCTGAAGTTCACAGTCTTTTCTGAGGTTCATACAATCTCTTAACTGTAATCCCCTGTAAAATCAAAATAAAAAAGCAGATCACATACTTCCAACATATAATTGGCACATGATATACATTACTATTCCAAAATGTAGGGAAGGGAGCAGAGTGAAGAAATACTGGACCAAAGCTAGACAGAAAACAATACAGGCAAACTCCAGACTCTGCATCTCCATGTCTGATGTCAAAGCACTACTCAGATATCCAACTCCTTTCAGCTTTGTTGACTGCAACACACTTCTCTCTCTTGGGCTGGTTCTACTTCCTGTTAGTAGCTTTCCTCAGCAGATATCCAAGAGCTCTGGCATCTCTAACATATTGGGATCTCCAAGTTAATCCAGGATTCAACTCCACAGCTTCATGCAATGGCCTGTCTAGGCCTCCATCCAGGGACATCCCTGATACATACCTGGCCTCAGTGGCTTAGTTGCAGAGGCAAATTCCATAGCCCCTTTCTTCTGTTCTTAAAGCCAGAAAACCATGTGGCCAAAGCTACCAAGTTTTATGCTTACTAGGGCTGGAACATGGCCCCCTTGTTCAATTACATCTTCACTAGCTGTCTGTTTTCAATGGTTGCCTTCACTGCCTAAGCTTGCTTGTCCTGAAACTGGATCTGTAGACCAGGCTGGTCTTCAACTCAGAGATCCACCAGCCTCTGCTTTCTGAGTGCTGAGACTAGAGGTGTGCACTACCACAGCCCTGCCTAAGCTCTTCTTTAATTCCCTTTCACAATTTGGAAACCTAGCTGGGTGGGATCTTGCCCTGAGGTCACCACTCCCTTTATTTCATTTCTCAATTTGTTTATCTCTTTGAATACAGGACTGTTAATAAATAAAGTTGCCCCAGGGGACAGAGCTATTAGCAAGCCATAGGAAAGCAGGGCAGTGGTGGCGTACACTTGTAATCCTAGCACTTGGTAGGCAGAGCTGGGTAAGTCTCTGTGTGTTCAGGGATACAGCCATTATTGGATACACATGCCTTTAATCTCAATACCAAGCATGGAAAACCTGGAGGCCTATACAGACAGACCGTGACGAGGCGGTCATGTGGTTGGGTTTACAACCAATGAGAAGGCAGAACAGGAACACTATATAAAGACTTTAACACAGGGGTAGTTCTGGTTAGGAGAGGTAGGACCACTGCAGGAGGAAGGGTAAGGTTTTAGCTCTTAGCTCTGACCTCTTGGCTTTTTTCTTTGCATTGGTTCTGTGTTTCTTATTTAATAATAAGGTTGGTTACATCTACACAGGACTTAGCTGCA